>NC_133204.1:39722322-39794822 GCF_958299795.1 Porites lutea
AAAGAATATTCTCGGGGCAATCAATTCAAGACTTATTTGTTTGAGCGGCTCAAGACAGAAAAAATTGCAGTATCAACCAGAAAAAAGGCCGAACGTTCCGATTTGGCAGATGCCAATCAACTCCGCCTGATCGCCTATCATGTGGATTTATTTTTTATCAGTTCTACCCTTTGGGAATTTATAAGTGCACGAATAATGAGTTCGAATTTTTAAAATTGCAATTATAATGCAGATTGAAAGAAAAAAACAGACTTCTTGATCAATCGCAAAAATTATTTCCCGACAAGGTGTAAAAATAATCTGCAAAATTAAACTCCCGCAAAAAAGTGTCGCTTGGAAACGCATTAATGAAGGCTACTTTCTGTTTCATTTGTTTTTGTTTCGAATTTTTCTGCCAGCAAAATAGTTTCGAAAACATATCCTCAGTGAGTTTTTAGAACGTCTGTATCGAGCAACTTAAAACTCGTTTTTAAAAGCGTGAAGGGCAGAATTCGGAATCGAAAATAATTTATATAATATTCGAATTATTTGGCCCGCTCCCGTCTATCTGCGAAGCAGCAACCAAACATATTTTTTCTACATGGAAAGATGTTTAATTATTACAAATCAGAAAAAACCAAGCTGCTTCTTAAGAAGACTATATAAATTTTTTAGCTATGTCTACACCAGATCAGCATTTTTTATATGTTGATGGAAGTTTTTCGTAAAACTGTGAAAATGGAACGAAGGACAGAAAAATGACTCCGTTGAGGGTGCGGCATATTGCTTGAAAATGAATTTCTGTAGAAAAAACCTCATTAAACAAGACCGATTCACACAAAACCGAGAGGAAATTGTGTAACAGAAGACAACTAGTGTAACAGTAGCTTAGCTTTTGATCTCAAAAACGGGCTTCTGCAGGTGTCTGCAGTTCACAATCACTCTCTGAACTGTCCGTCGACCAGAGTCAAGGCATAGCGAAAGTTGATTTGTAATATGAGCCCATTTGAAGGGGTGTCTGTAAAACGAGGACCGGATACCTGCGGATGGCGGATGCGGATGGGAAAATGTGGATGGAAAAATGCGGATGGAAAAAAATGCGGATAACAAAAAAATTAAGAAGGAAAAAACGAGAAATGCGGATGGCAAAAATAAATAAATAAACAAACAAACAAGGAAAGAAATCTTGCTTTCAAGTCGCTGTCACATGGTTGGACCCTTCACTTACGTACAGAACGTGATGCCAATAGTTGACACAGTTTTGTACCCTGTAATTCCTTTCATTAATGTCACAGAAATAAGGACGCTCCGTTCCTCCTCCTTAAATGCACACATACTTGGTGCACTTCTCCATTGAGTGTTTAGCTTAAGACTTGTAGGCAAGGTAAACAGCTCAAAAAATCGGCTAGCAAAGGAGGTGTCTGCAAAACGAGGACCCGATACCTGCGGATGGCGGATGCGGATGGGAAAATGAGGATAGAAAAAAATTTGAACAATAACAAAAACAAAAAAACACAAATTTGGATATATAAATTGTGTCACTAAAACGTTTCTTAACAAAACAAAACGTGTATAACGTTGTTCGGACAACAACAACAACAAAAAAGGACTAAATTTCCTCAAATTAAAAGAAAATTAGAGAAAACAAACTAAACCAAAAAATAGGGTGAGTTACGTGAAAAAATCGGCGTGCTTTGCGTCGCCTATTTCACGTTTGCCTCTACTAAATCGCCATGTTTCCTCACAAAGGAGCCTGATCTTCAAATGGGCTCATATTACAAATCAACTTTCGCTATGCCTTGACTCTGGTCGACGGACAGTTCAGAGAGTGATTGTGAACTGCAGACACCTGCAGAAGCCCGTTTTTGAGATCAAATGCTAAGCTACTGTTACACTAGTTGTCTTCTGTTACACAATTTCCTCTCGGTTTTGTGTGAATCGGTCTTGTTTAATGAGGTTTTTTCTACAGAAATTCATTTTCAAGCAATATGCCGCACCCTCAACGGAGTCATTTTTCTGTCCTTCGTTCCATTTTCACAGTTTTACGAAAAACTTCCATCAACATATAAAAAATGCTGATCTGGTGTAGACATAGCTAAAAAATTTATATAGTCTTCTTAAGAAGCAGCTTGGTTTTTTCTGATTTGTAATAATTAAACATCTTTCCATGTAGAAAAAATATGTTTGGTTGCTGCTTCGCAGATAGACGGGAGCGGGCCAAATAATTCGAATATTATATAAATTATTTTCGATTCCGAATTCTGCCCTTCACGCTTTTAAAAACGAGTTTTAAGTTGCTCGATACAGACGTTCTAAAAACTCACTGAGGATATGTTTTCGAAACTATTTTGCTGGCAGAAAAATTCGAAACAAAAACAAATGAAACAGAAAGTAGCCTTCATTAATGCGTTTCCAAGCGACACTTTTTTGCGGGAGTTTAATTTTGCAGATTATTTTTACACCTTGTCGGGAAATAATTTTTGCGATTGATCAAGAAGTCTGTTTTTTTCTTTCAATCTGCATTATAATTGCAATTTTAAAAATTCGAACTCATTATTCGTGCACTTATAAATTCCCAAGGGGTAGAACTGATAAAAAATAAATCCACATGATAGGCGGATCAGGCGGAGTTGATTGGCATCTGCCAAATCGGAACGTTCGGCCTTTTTTCTGGTTGATACTGCAATTTTTTCTGTCTTGAGCCGCTCAAACAAATAAGTCTTGAATTGATTGCCCCGAGAATATTCTTTCTGTAAGTTGAGTACACTATATCCAGTGAGAGCAAAGAAATCATGCCTCCCCTTCTTAGCGTGATAACAATGAAATTCCTAATAAAGTAAATGTTAAATAAAAAATAGCGATCACTCCCGAAAGTAAAGACAGACTGCTTCGTGAATTACACCGCTTTAGGATGCTGATATGGTAACATTCTGCATTCTGACCCGTGATTGCAGGGACCACTGGCTCGTTATTTGGTAAAGAGAAGGATATTAAACGGGGCCAGTGCTGTTTGTTTATTTTTTTTTTGTACCATCCACATTTCGCGTTTTTTTTCTTCTTACTTTTTTTGCTGTCCACATTTGTTTTTCCATCCGCATTTTTCTATCCGCATTTTCCCATCCGCATCCGCCATCCAGGTATCCGGTCCGCGTTTTACAGACACCCGTCCAATTCCTACAAACACACTTAGCATTCAATCTGAGTAACCTCCTCTAAAATCTCCTGCCACGCCACAGGCAGCCCAAGCTCATTACATGAACGCTGACGTGCTCTTGCTTGCGAGCGGTGTTGTGTTACAAACGGTTATTTACAAAGGCTTGTATGGGATGTAATCGGTCTTTCTTAAAAGAGAGAAAAAATGTTTTGTTTTTAAATAAAATTTTAGAACAACCGTTTACACCCCATACAAGCCTTTGTAAATAACCGTTTGTAACACAACACCGCTCGCAAGCAAGAGTCACGCCCGCGTTCATGTAATGAGCATGGGCAAGAGGTGCTTTGTCTCATCTCAGAGCTTTACATGATGCTCTCCGGGAAACTTTTCTGAAGGTGACCAATATCTAAAAGTAAACTGCTAAACGGGCAAAAACGGCACCGAAACCAGCATTAGGCGGGCACTGATTTCTTGTATTAAAGAGAGGGAAGGAGGGAGAGGGGGGTAAGATAGTAATTCTGTCTACACCCACTTCTACAAAAACCCCTCACCACAAAACAAACAAACAACACGGTAAACAAGCTATTAGACAGGGGAAGTTGAGAAAAACTACAAAATGTTTGCTAACCCGGTTTTCATAACTCCAGGTAGACTTAAGATAAGCAATTTTTCCTTGTTTTCAGAATTTCAAGATAAATCGGAAGAATCTAATAGAAATCGGGAGAACGGCGAGGAGACACATTAAATCGGGAGACTCCCAGTCAAATCAGGAGGGTTGAAATCTCTGGACCAATATATAACTTATTTGAATGCAACGCCTTGTTTGAAACTAGATGATAATAATAATAATGCCTGAAACAAACAAGAAATTTACAAGCATGTGGACTCGGGACTCGGGACTCGGGACTCGGGACTCGGGACTCGGGACTCGGGACTCGGGACTCGGAACTATCGAGATCAAATCCAGCTAGCGGTCAGAGCGGACTTAACTAGAGGCCACCAACTTGCAAGTCCAGTGCTCGGTCACGCTTCCTCCATGAAACTGGTTTTATGTTCGATTATTGCAGTGTTCGATTATGCTCGATTTCCGAACGTTCGAAAGATTTTCATTTCTGCAGTTCACATCATCTCCATTCTATGGGCACGACTTTTCTAATGATCTCCAAGAAAGCACAAAGACTTTCAGAATTCGTTCCAGACAGCTAAAGTTTAATTTTTGTTTGTGTAAATGAAAAGAAAATGAAAGGGTGCCCATGGCTAACTTGTGGATTAATAATTTTAGAAATGAAAACTGAAATTACCGTATTCCCTAGAATCATAGCCAGGGGCGATTATTTCCTCTTTCGCGCAAGAAGGGGGCGATTATTTCCAATATTGCTTACTGGAAGTCGTGCATTGAAGATATGTTTTTTTTTTATTTTCAAAAAATAATCACTTCAAACAAACTGAACATGGGCTTTTTAAGTGTTACAAATTTAGTTCCTTGATTAGTTTTCAGAGCTTGAATCGTCACTGATCTTGCTGGATCCGGCACTGCTTCAGCTTGACAAGGAGGCCAAAAGATATGGCAAGAGGGGCAAAGGAGGGGCGATTATTCGAGGGAGGCGATTATTTCAAATATTTCCGTCAAAGGGGGGCGATTATTCGAGGAAATACGGTAACTCGCAATTCAAGTCTGTCAAAAAATGAAAATATGTTTTCCAAAAACCAAACAAAACAAAACGACTAAGAAAAAAGCGAAAAATAGATTATTTCTGCGAGAGTCGAACCCCAGACCTTCAACGTGTAATGGTTATTACGTAGTTGGGTGCTCTACATGCAGTTTTATGTGTCATTACATTAAAAGAGTTACGGAATCTTTCTTTTAATATTTTTATTCTTGTAACATAGAATGAAGATGATGTGAACTGCAGAAAAAAAAAACCTTAAATTTATGAAGAATTGAAAGATGTATTCGAGGAAAACAAGCGGGGTTTTGACGGTATATAAAGGCCGTACCTTTAAATCATTTCATCGCATCAGTGAAGAACATATGGCCGACAAGTGTCTCGCAAAACCGTCGCTAAGTCCCTTGCTGATCGCGTTGTAGAGTTTGTAATTCTCGGCGTTTACACGAGGAGACTCAATGACGATTCAGCAACAGTAAACATTCCCGTTTTTATTGAACAAAGAAGCATTTCATTTCAGAATGATATTTCGTTTGTTGTTGTTCAGAGTTATATTTAGTTTGTTCTTGTTTTTTCTTTCTAAAAGTCCGGGAGGCCATGTGATTTACTTAAAAAAAAAAAAACCTTGAGTTGCATTTGGGTTGCCATACCTGTTGATTGAGTTATTTTACATTGGTATACCTGTGGTGCGGATTGACGGTCGGTGTACGGTCACGTGATTACCAACTTTTCTCGCATGGATAGATTACTACATTTCCTTAGCTATAGGGCTCCGCTATTAGAAAGCCGCGGCTCATCTCGAGGGGGGGGGGGGGGGGGTGGGTTTGCGCACCCCCTGCACCCTCCCCCTAGATCCGCCCCTGATGCAGTTCATTTCTAAATGACGCCCCATTGCCGTCGTTGTCCTGGTTGCCTAAACTTCTTAGTAGTACGAATCATTAAACGGCGCAGAATTAATCGATGAATAAATTTTACCTAGTTTAGAAGTAGCCGGTGTACAGCCGCGCTCCTCCCCTCAGAAAAGAAGGGGGCCTGTCCGATTTTTTTCTGGGGGGAGGGGGCGGGTCTTCTAACCCTAATTGCCAGTCGGTTCGATACCCTAACCGTGAAACAATGGGAAACTGATAAACAATGATGTTATTGTTTTCTGAGACCAATGAGGAAACACCTTACGAGCAGCTCCTACATTACCCGGAGTGATTTGAGTTTGGAACTGTTTACGACAGACAAAGTTACAAATTGTTATGTAAAAAGGTGTGTAAAATACTACTTTACTAAACTGAAAAAAAAAATGATTTGACAAGTCTCGGGAGAAACGAATACAATTATGTTACTGAGCTCGGTAAAAATAGGCAGCTTAAGCAACAAAGACGGCGACGGCTACGAAAACGTCACTTAAACAGTGAATTGGCGCTGTCTCAAACTTTATCGCCCTTTTTCCATCGTGTTTAATTCGTCAAATGTGGTCAAATCTTTTTTGGAGTTGAATTCTGAAGGACTGAATCAAATTTCAGGAAAAGAAAAAGAAAGTCTTTGGGCGCTTCCCATTTGTCAGGACTGACCGGCCAGACCATTCCCGTCGTAATGAGAATTTCAGTATTGATCAAAACTATCCATCCAGATCAGTCAAATCCTAAACAGTGTGCAGGAAGGAGATAGTTTTTCAGCAAAAACCCTCGGAAAAAGCCGATTTCACGGTTAAAATTATATGACTGATCCGGCAATGGTCCGGCCGGCCAGTTCTGACAAATGGGAAGCGCCCTTTGTCTTGTGCTCCCGTCCTTGACAAAACGTGAAATTTGGCACTTTCACGTTGTAGTCGTTCAAAACGGCTAACGGAAATGTACAAAAAAGCGTGACGCACGCGCAAAGTTGTTGTTTTTGCTAATCTAACCAGTAGCTATTGCCTTTTTGCCGTTCTCGTTGCCGCCGCCGTCGTCGTTACTGAAGCTCCGCAGGACGCGCCACTTCTAATGTTCCGCTCTAATTGTGTTTGAGCCTCGTCTGTAAAATACCTGACTTATACTACTAAATACTTCTGATGTTCAACACTTTTGTCTTACGTAGTACCTATTCTTTCCGTTCTGGCCTTCGTTCCGAGTTTTTTTTTTCTGGGCATCAGTTTGTAAGTCCAAATTTAGCACGAAAGTTAGGAAAAATCCGGCTTCATTTTAGAGACAAGACGAGGTTAAGAATCTTCAGCGACACTGCAGCAGTTGGTAGTTGTTTTATAGAGCGCATGCCCGCCGGGACTGACTTTGAAGCTCAAACATCTTTTACAACGTTTCAAAGGTTAAAATAACTTTTCCATTGGAAAAAAATACAATTATTAATCTTGCAAAAGCTGTAACTCAAACTCTACTTAGGGTGGATTTCCACTGTCGCGTAATTTTTCCGCGCGTACGTTCGTAAAGTAAATTTTACGCACGTAATAAAATAGAGGCAAAGTGAAATATGTCGCGCGTACACGTATATAAAAATTGAACCTCGCGCAACTTTTGCGTTTACGTGCGACCTTTCATACATTGCTTCAGTTATACCTACACGCGTAAAATTTACGTGTGTGCGCGAGGAAAAATTACACGACATTAGAAGTCCTCCCTAATCCTATCAGGCTTCTAATTAGCTTGTAAATTTGGTTACAATACACACAATTCATCCGCACTATAATGACTGAACATCTCTTGGTTATGTTAAACGTTTACGCAGTTTACAGACTTTTACAGCGTTTGCGGCAAACGGCAAACGACAGACTCCCCCTCCTCACCGTTTGTGGAGGGGCTGGGGATTAGGGAAAGCTTTATTTTCCCCTTTTAAGTTGGCAAAACGTCAAAGACGCCCTTTAGGGCAAAGTGTCTCAACTATTAAATTTTGACGCCGATCGTTCTGATTGTACATAACAAAGACGTCATGATTTACATAAAAACAACCACTACAAGCAATAATCCCGAAACAAGCCAGATGGTCGCATGATAACAGATACCTAGACTTCGGATCTTGGAGGTGGCAGAGGTCGGGGAGGTGGCAGAGGTAGAGGAGGTGGCAGAGGTCGGGGCGGTTGATGACTTGATTTTCGTGCAATTGCCAACAGCATAGTTAACTAGGCAGGTTTGGGCATCACACTGGTAAATGCAGTTTCCAGTGCGGCAAAATTGCATGCAGTTCTTAACGCTGGATGAGCAAATCATGGTACAGTTGGAACAGTCTTGCTCACATCTTTCAGAATCACAGAACAATTCTTTGGCACCCCCCTGTTCGCAGAAGCTACCAGACGTGGAGTTTGTGCATCTCATGGTGGTACAATTTCCACCCTCCTTGCACTTTTGAAAGCATTGCATGGCATCGCACCTATACTCGTTGCAGTAGCCATTTTCGCAGTTCTGTTGGCAAAACTCTGAGGAACTACAAGCCAGGGTGTTGCATGTAGTCTCGTTGCAGTTCTGGAAGCAGCGGTCGTACGACTGACTGCACTGGAGCGAACATGGCGGTTGGTCGCAGGAATACTGAGTACAAGTAGTATTTTCTGGCATCACGTCACAGATGGTTTTGTCGGTAGCTGAGACTTCCACAAAGTTTCCGGTGGTAAATATCAAAGCAATAACCAACAGCAACCCCATTCTTGATTATCAAAGGCAACTATATATAAAGAACAAGATAGAAATAAATCAAACGACTAATGTACACTCCCTTTTTCGCATCAGGCAAGGTAATCCAGAGTCCACAATGCGGGAAATTTTTGCTTTTGGGATCGGGAATACAGGAGTTTTGTTTGTGGGATCTGAAATACGGGAAATTTTTGCTTGTGGGATCCGGAATACGGAAAATTTTGCTCCTGGTATCCGGAATACAGGAAATTTTTGTTTGTGGGATCCGCAATACGGGAAATTTTTGCTTGTGGGATCCGGAATACGGAGGAATTTTTGTTTGTGGGATCCGGAATACGGGAAATTATTGTTTGTGGGATCCGAAATCGTAGATTTGGAATCTCTGATTCCAGCTCAAGGAATCCGGAACCCAGCTAACAACTGGAATACGAAATTCAAGTTTCACTGGCAAAAAATCAGGAACCAAGTACCTGGAATCCGGAATCCACAGTAGTGAATCCGGAATCCAAGACTTGGATTCCTGCCTTTCTTGCAGTGGGGCGACCTTTTTTCAGGATGATAGAAACTATGTGTATGTACAGGCTGAGAAAAACTTTAAAGAACATATAGACTGTAAAACGGTCGGGTTTTTTTTTCTCAAAATGAGTAACGAAATCGGTAAAGGGTGGCGTAAGAGTCTCTGGCTTTCTGTTCTGAGCGTCGTGCCATACCTTTTGTTTGACTGCTCGCGCGTACTTGAATACGCAAAAATACCGACTGTTTTGCAGTCTAAGGAATATAATAAGAACATACAAACTAAGACCACATCTTATAATCAGAAAGTAATTCAACTAATAAAAAGTGCTTCCACAGGTACCCCAAGCTCAGGAGTGAGAATCATTGTTGCGTAACAGAAATTATATAAGGGTTTGTATGGAGATTTAAACGATCTTTATTTAGGGGTCAAAATTTAGTAATCTTGACCTTGTGTGCTTGTCTAAATTTATGGTGTTTTCTTAGCATTTTTGGCCGTTTTGGGGTAGTTCCAGCGAGTTTAATTAATAACGAACAACGTTAGAACTAAGGCCCAGTTCAAACGTCGAATTTCACACTGGCCGAACTTACAGTTCCTTAGAAAAACTTTGGATCCGGAGTAATACTGAACTTTGGATCCAGAGTAATAACTTTTATCCAGAGCAATAACTTTGGATCCGGGATAATAACTTTGGGATCCGGAATAATAAGTTTGGATCCGGAGTAATAACTTTGGATCCGAAATGATAACTTTGAATAAAGAGTAAAAACTTTGGATCCAGCGTGATAACTTTGGATCCGGAATAATAACTTTGGATCCAGGGGCGTCGATAAAACCAGGAACATGGAACATTCTGGAACATGCCGGAACATCCCGGAACATGAATAAATAAAAGTACTTTTCATGAAAAAATATATATATATATTAAATTAAATGATAATAACAACATAGCTTTTGTAAAAAATAATAATAACAAAATAACATAAAATAACAAAAAATGCGATGGTCTGAAATGTCGGTGCAGTATGTCATGTCAAGCCAAGTCGGTAATAACTCATGCCAAGCCAAGAAATAGTTGTATATAACCGACATGTGCTTACTTGGTGCTTTGCTTTCTTGAGGTTGACATGAATTACTTACAGACTAGGCTCTGTGAACTTAAGAAAAGCTAAGGGGTTCCTGTCTTTCGATTTTAGTGGACAATACTCACATTCGAAGTAGTTTCTATACTGTTTACAGTCGGCCTGATATTTCAGACGTCTCCTCGAGTCGCAAGAGGAGTTTGCGACTCATGGAGACGGCTGAAATTCAAGCTAGTTTACAGTACCCTCTTTTTTCCCGCTTGAGGATGGCGATCACCGCTGTGATTTAATTTGGGCATCCCCTGTGACGTTGCATTTTTTTTCCACTCTGTGTGCTGAAACGCTGTTCCCCCTTCCCCGCCTATATTTCGAGCCCAAGCCAAAACACTATTTTTCAGTTAAATTCACTGAATATTACAGTATTCGTTTGTCACGTGTCCGCCGGGTCAAAGGTGAATAAAAAGGAAAGGAACCGTCCGTCTTTGTTTGTTTGTTTTTTTGCTCCACCTTGCTAAATATATCATCATCTCGGAGCACTTGGTTCCGACGTGTCAGTGTCATGTCTGGGGTCTGAAACGGGCATAGGAAGTCTGTGTGGATCTGCATGATCACGGGAATCACAACAGCCCCTCCCATGAAAGTTGTAGTTCCACACACACATGTTAATTAGCACCCACTTCACTCTCACCAGTTTAGTCGTCAGAGGATACCCAAAATGAAATCACTTTGACAGTGGCGATCGCAATCTTCAACTTGGCGGAGGAAAATAGGGGGCTGTGATCTAGCTGGAATTTCAGCCATCTCCTCGAGTCGCAAACTTCACTTGCGACTCGGGAGACGGATACAATTCAGGCTAACTGATAACAGTTAGAAACTACCGCTGCGCTACCACTGCCATTGCAACTGATTCACGGCGAATGTGAATCTTATCTACTAAAGTCCAAAGCGACGGGCCCATAAGCTCTTCTTACGCAAAGCGGTAAATGAATAACCGCTAAACCGCATGGCAAACATTTACCAGCGGTGGCTGTGTTAGAAAAACTTGAACCCCCCCCCCCCCCCCCATCCGGACGGTACCAGTATCCGGACACTTAAAACAAAAACTCAATTTTTGAGGCGCCCTTTTCAGTTATCGGGTAAACGAAGTATTTCGAAAGAAAGCTGAACATTTCGGCTTTAAGATGAAGGTTTTGGCGAGTTGAAAGCTTGCGAAACAGTCGCAGAAGACGCCGTTCTGTTCAGATGAATAAACATTTCATGGCTAATATTTACGTGTCTGTAAAACGCGGACCGGATACCTGCAGATGGCGGATGCGGATGGAAAAATGCGGATGGAAAAAAATGCGGATAACAAAAAAATTAAGAAGGAAAAAACGAGAAATGCGGATGGCAAAAATAAATAAATAAACAAACAAACAAGGAAAGAAATCTTGCTTTCAAGTCGCTGTCACATGGTTGGACCCTTCACTTACGTACAGAACGTGATGCCAATAGTTGACACAGTTTTGTACCCTGTAATTCCTTTCATTAATGTCACAGAAATAAGGACGCTCCGTTCCTCCTCCTTAAATGCACACATACTTGGTGCACTTCTCCATTGAGTGTTTAGCTTAAGGCTTGTAGGCAAGGTAAACAGCTCAAAAAATCGGCTAGCAAAGGAGGTGTCTGCAAAACGAGGACCCGATACCTGCGGATGGCGGATGCGGATGGGAAAATGAGGATAGAAAAAAATTTGAACAATAACAAAAACAAAAAAACACAAATTTGGATATATAAATTGTGTCACTAAAACGTTTCTTAACAAAACAAAACGTGTATAACGTTGTTCGGACAACAACAACAACAAAAAAGGACTAAATTTCCTCAAATTAAAAGAAAATTAGAGAAAACAAACTAAACCAAAAAATAGGGTGAGTTACGTGAAAAAATCGGCGTGCTTTGCGTCGCCTATTTCACGTTTGCCTCTACTAAATCGCCATGTTTCCTCACAAAGGAGCCTGATCTTCAAATGGGCTCATATTACAAATCAACTTTCGCTATGCCTTGACTCTGGTCGACGGACAGTTCAGAGAGTGATTGTGAACTGCAGACACCTGCAGAAGCCCGTTTTTGAGATCAAAAGCTAAGCTACTGTTACACTAGTTGTCTTCTGTTACACAATTTCCTCTCGGTTTTGTGTGAATCGGTCTTGTTTAATGAGGTTTTTTCTACAGAAATTCATTTTCAAGCAATATGCCGCACCCTCAACGGAGTCATTTTTCTGTCCTTCGTTCCATTTTCATAGTTTTACGAAAAACTTCCATCAACATATAAAAAATGCTGATCTGGTGTAGACATAGCTAAAAAATTTATATAGTCTTCTTAAGAAGCAGCTTGGTTTTTTCTGATTTGTAATAATTAAACATCTTTCCATGTAGAAAAAATATGTTTGGTTGCTGCTTCGCAGATAGACGGGAGCGGGCCAAATAATTCGAATATTATATAAATTATTTTCGATTCCGAATTCTGTCCTTCACGCTTTTAAAAACGAGTTTTAAGTTGCTCGATACAGACGTTCTAAAAACTCACTGAGGATATGTTTTCGAAACTATTTTGCTGGCAGAAAAATTCGAAACAAAAACAAATGAAACAGAAAGTAGCCTTCATTAATGCGTTTCCAAGCGACACTTTTTTGCGGGAGTTTAATTTTGCAGATTATTTTTACACCTTGTCGGGAAATAATTTTTGCGATTGATCAAGAAGTCTGTTTTTTTCTTTCAATCTGCATTATAATTGCAATTTTAAAAATTCGAACTCATTATTCGTGCACTTATAAATTCCCAAAGGGTAGAACTGATAAAAAATAAATCCACATGATAGGCGGATCAGGCGGAGTTGATTGGCATCTGCCAAATCGGAACGTTCGGCCTTTTTTCTGGTTGATACTGCAATTTTTTCTGTCTTGAGCCGCTCAAACAAATAAGTCTTGAATTGATTGCCCCGAGAATATTCTTTCTGTAAGTTGAGTACACTATATCCAGTGAGAGCAAAGAAATCATGCCTCCCCTTCTTAGCGTGATAACAATGAAATTCCTAATAAAGTAAATGTTAAATAAAAAATAGCGATCACTCCCGAAAGTAAAGACAGACTGCTTCGTGAATTACACCGCTTTAGGATGCTGATATGGTAACATTCTGCATTCTGACCCGTGATTGCAGGGACCACTGGCTCGTTATTTGGTAAAGAGAAGGATATTAAACGGGGCCAGTGCTGTTTGTTTATTTTTTTTTTGTACCATCCACATTTCGCGTTTTTTTTCTTCTTACTTTTTTTGCTGTCCACATTTGTTTTTCCATCCGCATTTTTCTATCCGCATTTTCCCATCCGCATCCGCCATCCAGGTATCCGGTCCGCGTTTTACAGACACCCCATTTGAAGATCAGGCTCCTTTGTGAGGAAACATGGCGATTTAGTAGAGGCAAACGTGAAATAGGCGACGCAAAGCACGCCGATTTTTTCACGTAGCTCACCCTATTTTTTGGTTTAGTTTGTTTTCTCTAATTTTCTTTTAATTTGAGGAAATTTAGTCCTTTTTTGTTG
Organism: Porites lutea; assembly: GCF_958299795.1. Classification (NCBI taxonomy): domain Eukaryota; kingdom Metazoa; phylum Cnidaria; class Anthozoa; order Scleractinia; family Poritidae; genus Porites; species Porites lutea. The sequence continues at coordinate 39,735,904 of NC_133204.1, forward strand.
TTGTTGTTGTCCGAACAACGTTATACACGTTTTGTTTTGTTAAGAAACGTTTTAGTGACACAATTTATATATCCAAATTTGTGTTTTTTTGTTTTTGTTATTGTTCAAATTTTTTTCTATCCTCATTTTCCCATCCGCATCCGCCATCCGCAGGTATCGGGTCCTCGTTTTGCAGACACCTCCTTTGCTAGCCGATTTTTTGAGCTGTTTACCTTGCCTACAAGCCTTAAGCTAAACACTCAGTGGAGAAGTGCACCAAGTATGTGTGCATTTAAGGAGGAGGAACGGAGCGTCCTTATTTCTGTGACATTAATGAAAGGAATTACAGGGTACAAAACTGTGTCAACTATTGGCATCACGTTCTGTACGTAAGTGAAGGGTCCAACCATGTGACAGCGACTTGAAAGCAAGATTTCTTTCCTTGTTTGTTTGTTTATTTATTTATTTTTGCCATCCGCATTTCTCGTTTTTTCCTTCTTAATTTTTTTTGTTATCCGCATTTTTTTCCATCCGCATTTTTCCATCCACATTTTCCCATCCGCATCCGCCATCCGCAGGTATCCGGTCCACGTTTTACAGACACCCAATTTCACCTTGCACGAGCTGCACGCATTTATAAAATACACGTCATCTAGTTATGAAACACGATCTGCTGTCTTTTAGTTTTGCCATGGATTACATGGATGAGATTTTCCTTCGTGTTTTAGACAGTACTTAGTTGTTTTGTTTTGGAATAACATCGAATTTGGCGAGTAGCAGAACGACAATATAATTCAGTGGTAGAGTCATGGAAGTAATAAAAGAAACCCTGTGAAAGAGATGTTTGTCTACTCCGACTAAACCTCCCGCAAAAAATAGCAACATTTGCCTCTCGGAGACAGCGTAGCAGCACAAAGGAACGAGGAAGAAGTGCAAGAAAACAATTCAAGCCGCCATAATTCAGTGACAGCGGCAGTGTCTAATGTACAAACCACATCATATCGCAAGCCCTGACCGAAGTCGAAAACAAGCGACATTTCTAAGCAGAGTCCCAGTCCACTGCATCACACCTTTTTGCTCGGACGCGCTCGTTTCACCGCCCAACCTTTATCCGCCCTGATAGAAATTGTAGACAGAGCCGCCTTCTCAGAATATGAACTGTCATCACTGAACTGTAGAAAAAAATACTTGGTCTAGGACAAAACTATACTCGATAGCTCTGGCGCGGGTACAAAGAGCACTGTTATCAGATACGACTCCGACCCGATGTAGCCATTTTTTGATCGAAAGAAATTTTGGCTAGATAAGCCGGGGAAGAAAAGGGAAGAAATGAAAGAAAAACAAGGGCTTTAAAGGAAAAAACCCCGCCCTCAAGGAGAGGGGAGAAATAGCCAAGCCGATACAAATTTAGAAAGAAAAATTAAAATTCGTCGTCGTGGCTACCGTCTATAACAGAGTCTATGAGTTTGAGTCTTGGTACAACGCATAGTGTGCACGGTATAGCCGTCAGGAAAAGGGAGTTTCGAAAGTCCCGTCCCGGGGGTACTCCCTTATATAAGCCGTATGGGTACGTCCCACCCCAAAGGGTATGGTTTGGGGCCTCTTTGGTCTGAAAACGGGTATAGACTTTGCCAATCGGATATGGTTTTCGAGCGAACTACGGTAGCGTATGAACGTATTTTTCGTTTCAATTCCAAATGAATGAGAAAGAAAAAGAAATATGCGAATTCGAAATGGATTTGAGGAATTTTTTTGTTTCGGCTCTAATCTTAGTAATGATGACATAATTTCTGCCTAAAGGCCAGGTCCCAGTTGTTCAAAAGGTGTATAGCGCTATCCACCGGATAAATCCCAAAACCAACCAAGGCAACAAAAAAACGTTTTGGTTATGGGGGTGCATTTATTTGGAATCAATTATCTGCGCATTTAAATCTAAATTGGACTGCTAATGCTTCTCAGCTTCTTTGGATGATTCTTTACTTTTATATTTATTTTCGGATCTTTTATCACAGATTTACACTTGTACAGTACTCTGATAGACAAAATATTTTTTTTAAAATGTACTGCTTTTGCGTAAACCAGTGCCTGTAGCTGATAAAACTACCGAGGTAAAGTAAAATGTCTACCTATCTGGCGTGATTTGATTCTCAATTCCACTAACTTAAGGAAAATTACCACGTATTAATATGTAGTATGTTTAAAGTATTTTATCGGCCTAGTAATCTCTGAAAAATACGAAGTTACCCGCAACCCTCTCTGTAGACGTCCGCAGCCCGTGCTGAGATCCGCTTTTCTGCATACAGTGTTCATAACCGCCCATTGAGAGAAATTCATCCATATTTGCGGTTAACATCAAGGTTCGCGCGTTTTCGGTTTTTCGCAACCTGCCAGTGCTCACTATAGGAAACCGCTTCTCGTACTTTTAATTGGAACGCTGTTGTAAGTCATCGCTGCAAGAAAGCCTTTCTTCATCGTTTATTTGTTTCAAGTGATAAGACATACCCGGAGGACATATGAATCCATAAAAAACTGAAGCCAGTTATCAGTTTACGGAGGGGGGTGAATAGGTCCGCGGATCGGCGGATTTGGCCTTAAAAAGCTCACGGATTGCGGATTTCGGCGACAAATCGAGCGGATTCGCGGATTTGAAAAATACCGTGGATCGCGGGTCAGCTGAAAGTTTTGGCCCGGTTTCCGGATTCTGTCAGTCTAGAGGTTCGGATCGTGGATCGTATCATCAATTTTCGGTCGGCCTTGGTCAATGTGCTGGTGTTTTGTCGGCCAACGTTCCACTTCCGAGGTTTCCGGAAGAGACTTTCTCGTGACCCCGACGCATATACATGTATTCTAGTATAGACAGCGTGACGGAATGACGTCAGGCAACCTTGTGCATGGTTCCTGCATGGTATAGAGCATCAGACTCCCGACTTTTACCATACATTTATTGTAAATTTTGCCGTGTTTGCCCTCAACCAAGATGGTGACAGAAAGCGTGAAAAGGTCTATTGTCTATTAAGTTAACGATCAAGACAAGCAAACTAGCTGAAATAGTTTCTAAGAACATAATTTATATCAGTTCACGTATAAACCAACTATAAAACTTACCGAACGTATTTGAGGAAAGTTGACATTCTGAAATTTCTATGATTTACAGACTAAAGATACTAGTAAAACAGTTAACCAATTAAGTTTAAAGGGCATCGGTTCGCTGAGAAGCGTTTTCATACAAATGCTTCTACGTTTTCCCGCTAACGGCAGCTAGTCCATTTTACAGAAAAATATCTTCTTGAAAATCGTCAAATTAGTTGTTTTACCAACAGGGCATCAACCTTTCTTGTTGGAGTTTCCATTCGCTTTGGGAGACAAGTTCGAATAAACAACAGACTCATTTCGTAAAAGGTAAAGCTTGCCAAGTGGCCCATACTGCCGGAGCTTATCCCGTTTTCCGTAGCATTAAGCAGCTTGGAATATTTCTACTCCCACCTAGATGGGATGCTAGTCCATCGTAGGGTTACCCCCAGCATTAAATTCGCCGGTACCCATTTATACACCTGGGTGGAGAGAGGCACTGTGAGAGTAAACTGTCTTGCCCAAGAACACAACGCAGTGCCCCGGCCAGGGCTCGAACTCGGACCGTCCGATCCAGAGTCCAGCGCACTAACCATTAGCCCACAGCGCCTCCCACATTCATTTCGTAAGATGAGAGTTATTTTCCATAATCACATCCGCTGGACTGTTATACTGGATTTTTGGGCCCTCACAATTATTGCCAGGATTGACAGCGACTCATGAACTATGAAAAAATCAAATTTACAAATTGATCGGTGAAATGATAAACTGGATTTTGCTCCTTATATTTAATGCTAAGATTGACGATCATTAGGGCCATTTATACGAAGAAAAATGAGACGCGTCTTAAATAAGACGCGAACTATACCATTTATACGAGCATGTCTTATCTACTGAGACGAGAACGGCTCGTATAAATGGATCGCGTCTTATTTTTCTTCTTGACTCGTTTTCATGTGAATGTTGCCCATAACAACGGCAATCCAACGTGGCGCGCCAAAAATTAACGCATGCGTACTATGCGTTCGCGTCTTATGTTAGACGCGAAGGTCATTTATACGAAGTTTTTCTCGTCTTAGCTAAGACGCGTCTTATCTAAGAACAGGTGTAAAGGGCTTTTCTAAAATAAGACGCGTATTAATGTGCCGTTTATACGGAAAGTTCGCGTCTTATTTAAGACGCGTCCTATGTAAGACGCGTCTTATTTTTCCTCGTATAAATGGCCCTATTGATCTGCATGAGTACTTGCGTAGCCGTTCACCACACTTCCCCACTGACTGGAATCGACACAGCATCGAAACTTATGTTTTTGAATAAAGTCATCACCTTTGGCACCTTCGTGGTAGAAAAAGGCTACACGCTCGATAGTTCTAGTTTCCATTTTGCAATTTAGACAATTTACACGAACGCATTCACAGATCTTGTCAGGTCACTTAGCATTACCGCCATTATCTGAACTGTGTCTATCTGCACCGGAAAACAAATGCACTTTGCCGTGGCTAACCCTTTTACCCGTCTGTTGCCAAGTGGGAACATGTTTATGTGAAAAAGATTATGGTCTCAAGACGTCCAAGATGAACCATGGAAAATACTTACTGGTAAGCAAATTACCATGAAGTTGAGTTCTACCTCTTCCAAATTTTGTGGCTCGACTAACAGCATGTCCAAAGTGATGTCAGTAAGTAAATTTATTGAAAAATCGTTTACACAATACCAGATACATTGTACTTTCATTTTTCAAGCTTGCAGACCATTTGATTAGTCAAATCTGTATTTTTGGAAGAAACATCATAAGCTGTCCCTAATGCTTAATGTTTTGAAGCTGTAACGAAAACTTCTTAAACATGAAGTCCCGCATCTGTTGCGATTACAGAACAACTATATTAAGTAATTCATTTATTCATGCTACAACGCTACTTTCTAAATACCACGAAAAATTTTTAAAGTAACACGGATTCGGATTTGAACAAAAATTAAGTCGGATCGACGGATCGGACCTAAAAATACCACGGATCGGCGGATTTGCATACCCCTATTCACCCCCCTCTTTACGGAAGTCGTTTTACAGTCTTCCCAAATTATTCTATGCGCTCTCACAATATCTTTGGTTTCAATGAATAACAAACCACTCTTCTGAGCCGACAACACAAGGCAGCAAGGACATGATATCGAAGAGCTCCGTTTGAGGTAGAAAATTGCTTTTTACAATTATTTTCCACTGCAAACATGTACATATCTATAACTTTTTATTGGGGGATTATTTCAGCAAGCTGCGACATCATGCGCTAGATAAACAAAAGTTTCCCAGCCTTATCGCAGGCAAACTTTGGATAACTTTTTACATACAATTAAGTCACAGTTGGGGAGCGATTGTTATAGAAAAAACGACAATTTGGCAAGATGTGATTCAAAAACAAGGTTTGCCAATACGGTGCGGGAGACAACGTAAGAATAACGGAAAGAAAGAGATTGGGTGATGTAAAACACCCCCAAACTGCCGACTGTTGTTTACTAATAAGACAACCACATCTACTACGGCATCTTGTTTAAAATATCGTCTAAGAAATAAAAGTTCTTGACAGAGTAACATATTATGTCCCTACATTTATAGTATTCAAAAAGAATCAGTCAAAACAGTGTCTTACAAATATGTTAATTGTTTGGTAAAATTGGACATGAAAGACAAAATGAAAAAAAAACAAAAACATATCAAATGATGCAATATCTCTATCGTCGGCTGAGATGTTCGAGATAAAAGAAAAGTATTCACTTTAACTTTGGCGCCGATATCGGCTAAGAAACCGACCTTCCGTGACAACGCAAACTTGAAGGCCACATGGACAATCAGTACAATCAGAAATGCAAATTAGTGTTTTTATCTATAGCCCATGTGCGTGGCTTAAACGCTTAATAATTTACGGTTTTCGGATAAATCACACAATGAAGTAATGGATTTTTAATCAAGCGGCTTTTCAATGGGAACCTTCGTTGTTCTTGGTTTCAAACGATTTCAAAGCGTCAACAACAAAGGCCCAGTTCATAGAAAAGGAATCATATATGAAGTGACCGCCTCTGAACTCACTAATTTGTCGGGTCTTTATTCGGTAGAAAGAAAAAAAAAAGAAAAGAAACAGGCAATTCTTGATTGAAAGAAAGTGATGTCTCCGTCTGATTCCCTTATAAATTCTGTAAACCAATACCACCAGTTATATGTGGCCAATTGTCAGGTATACCTGCAAATGAAAGACACGTCAATCCGCTGTTTTTTCACTTTGTCGACGAAGGCAATGCAAGAATAAGTGGGTGTATACTCATAAATATTAAAATATGCACGTGGTTACTTGTTCATTTCGTAGAATTTTACTTTTGTTAATTACCGTTTTGTTAGTTTTTTTTTGGGTCGGCCACGTTGAATATTTCCGACCTGAAAGTCCTATTCTACCTTTCGTTTTCATTTCTGGGTTTTCTTGCCTTTCAGCGAAGTCATGAACAGCGTGGCAATGAAGATAATTATCATTGGTTTGTTTTGCTTGGATTTATGGCCATCGATGTTTACATCTGCATCAGCCCCGTTGACCACTTTCGATTTGTGCGGTGTGAGCGAAATCACCACAGAAAACGTTTCTCTTTCGCTGAATTTTACAACGGAGCGCGCGCAAAAAACTGGCGGAGAATGTGCTCGGGTGATTATTCTTAAATCGAAGCGGGTGAAGCTGACCGTAGAAGAACTAAACGTTGTAAGCGGAGCGGTGTTCGAGATTCGAGAAGGCCCTGGGATTACTGACGGAGAAAAACTTGGGCCAAAGGATGCAAGCCAGTCGCCCTCGTTCTATGTTACTTCGGGGAATGCCATGTTTATTCGATTTAAAGACGTTAGTCAAGGCACAAATGGACCAAGCATTTTTCGCGGGAAAATTTCTTCAGTTCCCTTCCAAGACACGTGCCGTTGTCGAGGGGTGAGAAACGGAAAGCTGGAGTGTTATGAAACTACGCAAGAGAGGAAATGTGAATTGAAATGTAATCCCTCGTTTATGGAGCTAACAATAAAGAAGGAAGTCCTAACGTGTGATTTCAAGAATGGAACGTGGGATATAAATATACATAGCGGACCACTTGAGTGCCAAAAGGTGCAAAAACCATTTCAAATCAAAGCCACAGTGAATTTTAATTATGCTAATCTAACGTGTCAACAAGTTGATCTCAAGAAAGTGGAAAGCGTTATTCGAGCGGTGTTAGGAAACAACAGTGATGTTCGAAGCAAAGGTGTGTGCTTCAACCAAAGTGCTGCCAACAACCCAGACTGCAAGCAGGCAGTTCAAGTCAACTGCACCATCAGCGGAAGTCAGGCGGAAATAACGATAACTATATTGGATTACATAGTGAAACCGCCAACTTTGGAAGAAGCTAATTCAAAACTCCAAGAGCTTCATACGGCCTACAACAACCTGAAGCTCAAGGATGTTTTAGACATTGAAGCTCTGGTCATGAAGAAAGGAAATGAATCATTTACTATTTCTAAGGAGTCAATTGTCAACACCGCCACTCCTTGGTGTAACGGTGAAAATGATTATATTAAGGTTCCCGGGAACGCAACTTATTCTGTGTGCTCCGCCTGCCCAAGGCACCATTTGTACAATGTTACAACCCGCACCTGTCAGAAATGTCCCTCCGGTAGTACTGCAGTAAAAGGTGCACGGTCGTGTACACAGAAAAACGGCACATCGCCAGCAACGCCCCTGAGAAAATCATGCGATAATAAATGTATGAAGGGCAAACGGCTAGATAAAAAATATGGGATGTGTGAATGGTGTCCTCGAAACAATTACCAAAACTCTTCAACGAAGATCAATCCAGAATGTATACCCTGCCACGGTGATAAACAGACCATTTTTCCTGGGGCACAAGAGGTGTCAGACTGTCTTGACCCCTGTCTACCTGGTACCTTTATGAACGCTTCAAGTGGCAGTTGCATGGATTGCCCTATTGGCACCTACATGGACACCGACAAACATGCATCTACTCGATGCAAGACGTGTGAAATGGGGAAAACCACCAGGAGTGTCGGCAGCAAAGCAGTCAGTGATTGTTACCACTGTTTACCTGGTGAGTTTTATAACTCAACTGCAATGATGTGCACTTCTTGTCCAATGGGAAAATACCAGGACGAGGTGAACAAAGACAGCTGCAAAGATTGCACTAGTGGGACAACAACTCTTGAAATGAGTTCAAAGACTATATCAGACTGTGTCAAGGTCTGTGGCCTGGGGAAGTTTCTTAATGACTCAAACTGTTTTGATTGTCCAAAGGACACATACCAGGATGTGAAAGAGCACAATGCCACAGAGTGCGAGCCATGTGGACCAAATAAAATCACAAATGCAACAGGACAGTCTGATGTTTCTAGCTGTTTTGTCATATGTGAGGAGGGATGGTTCTTGGATAAAAGTGTTTCTCAGTGTAAAAAGTGTCCTGTAGGACAGTACCAAGATCAGTCAGGACAAGACCGCTGCAAACAGTGTCCTGATGGTAAAAGTACCGCAAGTGAAGGACAGAAGAATGTGTCCTCCTGCACTGTTGTCTTTTGTGGGAAAGGACAGTATCTTAATGACTCAAACTGTTTTGACTGTCCAAAGAACACATACCAGGATGTGAAAGAGCACAATGCCACAGAGTGCAAGCCATGTGGACCAAATAAAATCACAAATGCAACAGGCCAGTCTGATGTTTCCAGCTGTTTTGCCAGTTGTGAGGAGGGATGGTTCTTGGATAAAAGTGTTTCTCAGTGTAAAAAGTGTCCCCAAGGACAGTACCAAGATCAGCTGGGGCAAGACCATTGTAAACAGTGTCCTGATGGTAAAAGTACCACACGTGAAGGACAGAAGAATGTGTCCTCCTGCACTGTTGTCTTTTGTGGGAAAGGACAGTATCTTAATGACTCAAACTGTTTTGACTGTCCAAAGAACACATACCAGGATGTGAAAGAGCACAATGCCACAGAGTGCAAGCCATGTGGACCAAATAAAATCACAAATGCAACAGGCCAGTCTGATGTTTCCAGCTGTTTTGCCAGTTGTGAGGAGGGATGGTTCTTGGATAAAAGTGTTTCTCAGTGTAAAAAGTGTCCCCAAGGACAGTACCAAGATCAGCTGGGGCAAGACCATTGTAAACAGTGTCCTGATGGTAAAAGTACCACACGTGAAGGACAGAAGAATGTGTCCTCCTGCACTGTTGTCTTTTGTGGGAAAGGACAGTTCTACAAGACCAGTAGTGCATCTTGTCAGCTATGTCCCTACGGTACCTACCAGGATGCCAAGAATCATCAGCTTGAGAACTGCCAAATGTGCCAGGGCAATAAGACTTTTGTGAATGAAGGAGCTGAGGATTCCAGCGAATGTATCACAAGTGATGGAAAGGGAAGTGCTGAAATCATCAAGATGTCTGTCAAATTCACATCGCTCTCTTGGAGTGAAGAACTCGCGGACACTGAAAGTGCTAAGTATTACGAGACAAAGACCAAGATTGAAGATGCAATCAAATTTGAGTTACACAAAGATCCATCATTTGAAGATGTTGCAGTAACTGCTCTAACAAAGGGTAGCGTTGTTGCCGAATTTGAACTGTACTTTAATGACAAAGTGGACTATGTACCTGGAAAAGCCCTCCAGGTTGCTGCTCGAAGTGGTAAAGTCGGAAACTTGTCAGTTAACTCAGATTCACTACGTATTCTCCAACAGGACTGTTCCCAACCTCTTGGAATGGAAAGTGGTAAAATAAAGAATGAGCAGATCACGGCGTCAACATTCTCAAAGCATTATGAACCCTATGAAGGACGGCTGAATTTGAAAGGTGGGCGTGGCTGGTACCCTGAATACAATAGAATGACTGAATATCTACAGATTGATTTCAAGAGAGCGATCAATATTACAGCTGTTGCTACCCAAGGGAAATCAAATGTTAAAGGAAAGTTAAATGTTTATGTTAAAGAATACAAACTTAGCCTAAGTGATAATGGAAAAAATTGGAAAGAGTATACTGAAAATGACACAACAAAGGTAAGCAACATTTAAGTACCCTTTCACTTTACATACACACCTACATACATATTCATTGAATGTAGACCAGACTTCGGAAGGTACCATTCGTTTAATTCTACAGATCTGTTTTGCACATGGTCAAAAGATGACCACGCTCATCAGGCAACTTAACGAATGATCTGTCATGTCAAAATTGGTGGTTATAAGCATTTAACTCCGTTGCTATGCAAAATATAAACAAATTGAATAGACTACGGTAGTCCCCCATTTTTCCTCAGGGATAGTATAGCGCGCAAAACACAAGTGCGCGTGAAAATCAACCCACGCGAGAAAAGGGGGACTACTCGTAGTCTACAAATTGAACTATAAGGTATATAAATATTTGCGATAAGGGTTGAGGGATTGCGTTACTGTGTGACAGTTAACCTAACCTACATACAACGCACATATGTACTTTATCATAACAGCCCCTGACTAGGGTTCTTCTGCTGTCAATACTAAAAACTAAAAAACATAAATAATTAAAAATAATAAAAATAATAATAATTTTTTATGAAAGTAGCCACTGGGGTCACCTTCATAGGAGCTGGAGGAAATCCCCAGTCCCCGGCCATTAATGATAGCCCTGCACAAGCCAAACTGAAGTTGCTGTTTGACATTTTCTAGGTTTTCAATGGAAACTACGACTCGGATACTGTGGTACGAAATACTCTAGCACATACAGTCACTTCTCGGTTCATCAGATTTCTACCTCAGAGCTGGAGTAAGGACATTTTTATGCGTGTGGAAGTCTATGGCTGTTTACTGAACGCACTTCTTCCAACTGAAACTTCCACAAGTGCTGCTAGTAGACCAGATATTGCTGCAAAAACATCAAAGCATGACAAGTGGCCATGGGGTGCATATCTCGGCATTGTTTTTGCAGTTCTGCTAGTAGTTGGAATCGTCATCGCTGTCATCTGCTGGAAGAAAAAAAGCAAAGAAAAGAGGAATGCAGCGGAAACAGATCATGCTCTGATGGGAATGGGCAAGCACGGTGATGGAGAGTACAGGATCATTGAGAAAAATGCTGCAGAGCCTGACGATGACAATGATGAAAATGTTGTTTGAGTAGAAAAATCATGAGTGTGGACTTAGACTTTTTATGCATAGCTGCAGAAGAGGCAGACTTGCCAACCCCCAAAAGGCAAAAAATGTGAGATCCTGAACCTAGAGCTGGGAAAAGTAGTGAGAAATGGGTGAAAAGTCGTGAGATGTTCTAAATTTCCTAAAGGAAGGACTTCCAGTGAGGATTGTGGGTATTGGAAGTCATATAACACTTTAAAGCTACAGCAGTAAACATCATTTTGACTTTTACGATTTAGGTTTTGTAACTTCTAGTTTGCAATTGTTGGCAGTCATCTTGAAAAAGAGAAACAGTAAGTCTGCACATTTGGTGACAGCGGCAAGTCATGGTAGGCTGAGAAAACGTAATCAAACGCAACCGCTAAAGGTTTTCTTTGGATTGAGCTGGCTATCTATCTATATCTAACTTGGAAATGAACCCTACAACTCCAAATTTTTTTAGAGCCTCACTTTTCAAGAAAATGTGAGAAATTAGTTGCCAACTTGTGAGAGCATGAGATAGCTCATAAAATTGCAAGACTCATGACAAAGTCCTGAGACTTGGCAAGTCTGGAAGAGGGCCTCCCTGCTAGCAGAGTCTTCTTTTTCTGTGATAGACAAAGATGGAAAAGTAGACTGCTGTTAGCTATGGATTTGAGAGAAGGTTCTACAAGAAAAACGTTTAGTACCTGATAAAGTTTTAGGGATTTAATGGATCAATTAAGGTTTCCGGTAAACTGCCCACATACCCCTCCCCTAACCCAACATATTGCCATAAGTGAGAAGTAAGTGTTAACTTTGACTTTGGGGAGGGGTAGGTGAGAAGTTTCCCAGAAACCTTAATTGATCCGATTTAACATCCTTTTCTATATAACAGAAAGAAAAAGTTGCAATAAGAGTTGATTAACATACATAGAAGAGTTTTGGCCTACAATCTTGGACAAAACTGTTGAGAAAATTGTATACTTGGACAGCATTTTTCTAAACATCGTAGCTGTACTGGTTCTTCCCTCTCCCCCTTCCCCTGAAAGCAATGTTGTTGTGTATTTAAAAGAAAGCCTGATCCCTGGGCGTTTGTAGGAAGCAACATTGAACTGGGGGAAGGGGTTTTCTTTTCGCAAAGGCATCGTTTTGGAAATAGTTTTGTTGTGTAGGAAAGTGTGCATGATGGGGAAAACTTTCTCAAGTGGTTTTGTCCGGGATTGTAGATTGTAAATGACACAATCCAAGGCAATGTTATCAGGATTGTATGAGTCATATTGAGTCATATGAGAGCACAATGATGCTTATATTTCACCACTTATTTACGCTAACAGGCTGGGTTTTGGCAATAGGGATATTTAGGCTACGAATGCAGACATATTTTTGGTTGACTAGGTGGAGTGAGAAAGGACAGCATGAAATACGTCTGCGTTTGCACGCTAAGGACTATTTTTCACCTTGTTTTTTTTTGGACTATGGTAACCAATGCCATAATTGCAGAAATTTTCATAATTTTCATTGAACCTTTTCCACAAATACAAACAAAAATACAGTCAGAATATGCACTGTTATTTAAAGAAAAACCCTCATTTCTATGGTAAACTTAACCTTTTAACAGTATCAAACAAATGTTCACATGTCAGTTTCTAGTGTTACGTAATTTAAAGCTAGATGTAACTCTTAATAGTTTTAAGAAGTAAGTATAATTCCAGAAAACCTAAGTTAATAATAGTCTTTTGAGAAAACGTATTTCTGGTGTTGTTAGGAATAGAAGGCAAGAGATAATGTGTTACTTATGCATTAGAATAATACATTTGAAATTATACTGAAATAAAATTCCATTTTGATGCTTAGAACATACTGAATGCATTGTTTACAGGCAGCAAAAAATAGAAAATTATACAGAGATATGCTTTTTTCATCTCCCCAGCTCTGCTAAGTGTCAAGTGCAAGTCACATTAATTTTTTATTATACATGCAGAATATCACTTGCACAATGGTATTTCTATCATGTAGAGTTGTCACAAAGACTTCAAGTGAGTACTGGGATTGTAGGTAGAGGATAGAGAGGAGAAGTTGTTACATCCCATTGCCATGGAAGCGAAATTTCTGGATCTCATCAGCTCATGGTCCTGCAACTATCGCACTCATGTTGATAAGTGCACTTGCTTCCTTCTTGCTGATCTACCGAAATTGATTAATAAGGGAGAGAGCCAGTACAATTCTAAAGATGTTGAGTTGTTTGAATACTCTAATAGGGAGTTAAAGATGTCGCTATGGTGATGGCAGTGAGAACTAAAATGCAATAGGTTAAGACTAGCAAAACAACAACTTTGCATGTGCAGCGCACTTTTCTGTACATTTCTCTGATGTCACTGCACAATTACGAAGTGAATTGCCTAATCTCACATTTCATCAACCACATGTGCATAGGAAGACAAATTTCTCTTTCTGTGACAGCACACTTCCCCTCCCCATTAAACAGGTAGGAAGTTCTTTTGGTTCTCAATTTTCCTTTGTTTCATGAGGAGATACTCATAATAGAAATGCAGGGGAAATATCCTGGTCCTGGCCTAGCCGTTAGTGATAGCCTGATTATGGATACTGGTTCAGGGGTGCCTAACATTTACATGGTAAGACCGGTAATCAAATTAATGGTTTGCGGCATATACCATTGGGAAAGCTTCAGAAATGGACGGAGTAACTGCAGAATACCCAGTCACTTCGAAGCAGTATCCCTGAAAGAGCTGGATACATGGATTACAGTGGCTTTAAGAACAACAAATAGACATATGCTATAAGATTTATGTGCTGTCTTAAACCTTTAAGTCCCAATGGTGATCAACAACAAATTCCTCCTAACGGTATCCATACAATGTCAAGAAACTAGTTTCGGAGAATTAATAAAACGATCAGGGAAGAGAAAATACCTTGTTCTTTTATCAAATTCTCTCAACACATCCTTTAAAAAAATGTATGGAGATGAGTTTGAAGAATTTGTATATGGATGTTGGGGCATTAAGGATTAAGTTTATATTGAAGTGGATACGAGAATACGTAGTGAAAAAGTGAATACGCGGATACGTAGCTATCTTTAGGGGTTGCTTTAAAGTTGGAGGGTAAGGACTGTGATTTGAAGCGATGTAATTTTTCCACTCTTTTCAGTCTGTTCAGCTGATACAATGTATGCTGCTGATATATTGGTCGGGTATAGTGTTGGTAAAAACTCAAGAAATACTGAGTGAAGACTAAGTGAGCTAATGATTCAAGTAAGAACTGACCTCTACCGAAATTACCTCCAATTCCTTGAATCTTTTTCAGCTAGTGCAGCTTGATCTTGCGTGACAAAAAAAAACATCAGCTGTAACAGGAGCTATGCATTTCAACAGGCTAAGCAAGTAGACGTCTTATTTTAGGGCAATAGACAGGATTAACAAAATCTCTAGCCAAAGGAAAAAATCCTCAATTATCGTAAAATTACTAAAAAAGCTGATGAATGAAATGAAGAATCAGACCGTGACCATTGATGCTTTGCGCGCGATTACGTGAAATGTCACATGTTCATTCAATGTAAGGCAATCCATTTTCCAATATGGCGACAGGTACGTGGACGTGTTGCTCCTCACGTTGTTTGGTGTTTTCCAGTTTTTAAGTTTTATTTCTCTTACAGAAAAGAGCCAGTACACCTCTCGCATAAAGTCTCTTCCCCTGAAGTTCGGAGAATGCCGTTATTTTGACGTATCCAGCCTAAACGAAGAACGATATGGTACGTTAATAAGACTCAACTTAAGCTTGCATGTAAGAGTCAGAACAGTCGAAGCAAAAATGTAAGCTTAAGGTACATTAAGATAATCATAAGTGAAATATCTATCTGGGGAAAACCTTAAACAGGAGTGAACTTCTCTTACGAGCAGGTTACCCAAAGTGTATATATAGTTTAAAAAGTTGATCGCGGTGAGGGCGCCGGTGGCAGCCTTTCTCTTCTTGAGAAGGTTTCTATACAAGATCATTTTATCTTTTTGGGTTTATTGATTTTTTATATCCATATAGTATTAATACAAGTCATTCCCATTCACTCTCTTGTAATGCCAAAGGAATTAAACTCCGATCCCTTTATTATAAAGCTCACGGCAAGCCTAAATTTATGCGATCGAGCTTTGTACTATGACCCTCATGGCGTACACGTAAGCGTTATAATGTAAACTGATTTGGCTTATTTATAAACATTCCATTCCCTTGGTCTGTACACTTATTTGCTTATCTAAATATCGATTCGATTGATATATTTAATTTTTCACAGAATGGGATTTTAAATAAGTGAATGTTTCACTCACAGGCATCATGTTTTAAGATGCTTACTCATGTCACGTCACGTCCTGTGACAGTCATTTCTGATATTGGCTTTGTTTGAAAAAGTCAATGGATACCTCCTTATAACAAATCCTGACAAACAGGATGATTATCCACTTCCACTGATCTACTTACCTTCTTTTTAATTTGAAACCTTAGTCCTAGTATCAGGCTACATTTCCTCCTTTTAGCTTCACATATCTTTACCCACATTGTCAGTGAGGTTAAAGTGTAAAAATATATTCATTTTGGGGCATCACACTTGAAATTTAAAGAACCTATTATTTATATCCACCTCCTCTCTAAATAATCAAGGATCTACTTACCCTCTTTGTTATTTGAAACCTTAGTTCCTAGCATCTGCTTACCTTTCCTCCTTTCATATAATCTTACACAGGCTGTGAGAAGGGGAGTGTCAGAATCTATTTTGTGGCTTCACACTTTAAACTCAAATAGCGTATCTTTTTGATCAAGCAGAGACGGATGATAATGATATTCAAATTGTAGGGAAAGGAAGAGGCATGTTCAGAGATAATGTATTACAGAAACAAAGTATTGAGAATTTCATTGAAACCAATTAAAAGCTTAACAAAAACCTAAAAGGAGCTTAACTTATTTCACTCTATTTCCTTGTCATTTGTTACTTACAGGACTTATCCCTGTATAAATTGACCTTTTACAACCAAGAAATCTGTCACAAAAATCTGCTTTGAACAACTTAGGCACAGATTACAACAATAGAAAATATATTGTTTATGCTGATAGGAGTTGTTGCTGGAACCAGCGTTCAGGTTTCTTTATTTCATTTGCTAGTAAATGTGTGAATATGTAAATAGTTAGTTAAGATATTTTTATTGTTTCTATAGTAGTAGTAGTGTTAAGTTATATCCCTTTCATTCAGTTAATTCTGCAATGTGGCAAATAAACGGTATATTTATTTTTGATTTATTTTTTACAAGTTTTGGAGGGCTAAGGGTTAAAGTTCTAAGCTTATTGAAAAACCTGTTGGAAATGCTTTGTGGTGTTTGAGCTCTTTGAGTTAGCCCTTTAAGCCCCAATATCCACATACAAATTCTCCAAACTGATCTCCATACATTTCCTTAAAGAATTAATTGAGAGAATTTGATAAAAGATCAAAGATTTTTCTCTTGGTGATTATTTTATTAATGCTCAAAGACTTTGCTCTTGACAATCTATGGATATTGTTAGGAGAAAATTGATTTTGGACGCTATTGGGGCGTAAAGGGTTAAAGGGAAGAATCTTTCAAGAATGTATTTGCAAATGTCACATTGTTCATTTGCCTCGGCTGCTAAGTTTTATATCTAGTGGCTGTCAAGTTGGTCCTGATTGGTTGATATGTTTTTTGAATTTTCTTGAGATTTGTTGGTCCTTCTTTCATCTAGTACAGTCTCACAATCAAAGGCTCCTAGGAGCGAGCTCATGGATGAATTGAATTAGTGTAGAAAAGACAGTTCAATAATCAAAGAAAAACATATAAATCTTTTTGAACGGTTCATTGTGTACGGACTTGCCAAAATACAGCGTGACTCGAAGTATCCGATTGCATGTGTACCTGAATATTCTAGAAACTTTTTATCAGCGCAGCATTTCTACTTACAAAGCAAAGATCACTTTTAAAAGCAATTATTAACGCTTTTTAGTTGTAAAATAGTTTGCTTTCTCATGTGACTGTCAAACACTTTCCAAACGACGGTGCACTTTCTTGTAAAATAGCCAAGTTTAACATACATGAGTTTTATTTAAACCGTGGTTTTAAAAGTGCGATGCTTTCAAAAAAATGTTTCCATATGATGAGTACGTAACGGTTAGTATATGCAGTATGAGCTATATTAAATACAGAATACAGGCGTTTATGGCTAAATTGAACTGCTTTAGAACGCGCTTTTGATAAACACGAGCTAAAAATTATTTTAATACATGTAAAATTAAGCTCAAAGCAGTACGTGCTCTGACCTAGCCAAGTAATTTAAACGCAGTCGAAGTATCCGATTGCCTTTCGCCAGAGACTTGTTTATACCAGCGCAGCATTTCTTGTAGAAATTACATTAATAGCACTGCTAAATGGAATCACCGACAAACAAAAGCCTACTTTAAGGCAAAGATCACCTAAGAATTCAAGCAAAATAGCGTAACGCTTGTTGGTTCTAAAACCTGTGCTTCTAGTTGACACAACATTAATTCATTCCCTGTTTGCATACGAAGACAAATGGTCGAACGGATTCGTCCAAATAACTGAATAGACCTCAATAGATACTCCTCAATGTCGCTTTAACAATTCAAGGACAGTTTTTTTGCAGTGATTATAAGGCTCTTTGGCTTATTCGCTTTTCACTGAACGAAATCCCCAGAATCCCATCGTCAGGCTGCAATAGCTCTTTCACGCTCCTGTTGATCGCATCTTCTCCATATCAAGTACAATATCGGGAACAAATGTGCACAATTCGTCCAAATATACAGCAACGATCCACGCTCAATTATTTCAATGTCCTTTTAACAATTCTAAGTCCATTTCTTGCGGATGATATTATCAGTGTTCTTTAAAATATTGTTATTTATACAAAACCCATCTCTTTAATTGATGCGTCGGGAAAAAAAATTCGCCTTACTAGTACCCTCTAGAATATTCCAAACATATACGTAAAAGGCACTTGGGAAAAAGGTAATACTAAGTAAGGGAGGTAGGAGTAACATGTTTAATCTGACTTTAATGAATAAATTAATGAGAATCAAGTGAGTGAGTGAGTGAGTAATGGAGTGCCATTCGGGTGCCTCCAAAAGCCCATGGCATGACTACGTCATCCATGAGCTAAAAATGAAGTTCCATCTCCTCTATGTAAAGGACATAAAAACTTCATCCTTGCATTTCGAATAGTCCCAGAACTTAATACTGTACTGTAAATATGTTGACAGTGTATTAAACAAAGGTATTTTGTACTTCACTTCTTTAGGTCGTCTGCCATTCTCAATCAGGGTGCTACTGGAATCTGCTGTTCGTAACTGTGATGGTTTTCAAGTGAAGTCAAAAGATGTTGAAAATATTTTGGACTGGGAGAACAACCAGAAGCAAAATGTTGAAATTCCTTTTATGCCTGCCAGAGTTATCCTGCAGGATTTTACGTAAGTCAGGGCTCAAAATAGCTGCTGGTCACCGGACGATGTGCAGCCAAGATGACTATTTGTCCAGACAATCTTTCTGTTGGCCGATCCTTTTGACTGAAGTGCATGTTTTCCAAATAAATAACTGGAAAATTAAATTTATTCACATTACTTCTGTAAATTACATAAGAAGTAGAATTATCTGCTTGCAGTTATCAATAAATTCAGAGAATAGAGATAAGATGATTCCACTAACTGGCTTTTGCAAGCAGGTTAGCTGTTTGCTAGTTTTCATCATTTTGACGAGTTCAAAAACGAGCCAGCAAGAACGAGATAAAGTTTACTTGG
Organism: Porites lutea; assembly: GCF_958299795.1. Lineage (NCBI taxonomy): Eukaryota > Metazoa > Cnidaria > Anthozoa > Scleractinia > Poritidae > Porites > Porites lutea. The sequence goes on from NC_133204.1 coordinate 39,754,888, forward strand.
CTGGTTATTTTTTGACTAGTCAAAATTTCCACTCTGGACAGCGGATTAAAAAAGTTTCAGATTCGTATGCCAGATTCCTGGATACGTGTGGACGGAAGCCAAATCCCCAATAAAAAAGTTGCAGATTTAAAAATATCTGGGTATGTGTGGACAGGGCCTTAAAAACCAGGTTCTTACTGATAGGTTTTTTCTGTATTATGTGTTTGTTTTTCTCCAGAGGTGTTCCTGCTGTGGTTGACTTTGCTGCTATGCGAGATGCTGTTAAAAGACTTGGTGGGGATCCAGGCAAAATCAATCCACTCTGTCCTGCTGATCTTGTGATTGACCATTCTGTTCAAGTTGATGTATCAAGAAGGTAGTTGGATTATACAGCTACTTAAAATATAGATAATAGATTTTTTCTTAATGAATTACAGTGGAAGCTCTTGTAAGCTGACACCCTCGGGATGTGAAAAAGGTGTCCGTTCTGGGCACTAAAGTGAGTGCAAAAGATAATACATTTTTGATCAATTTAGACAAGTAATACACTTTATGTCCCAAATTTTTGTTAAATATTTTATATCTGAAGCAAAAAAACTGTCTAGGTCCAGCAAATTGAATTTTGATAAAACTTCCAGCTTCCAATTTAGGGGGAAAAAGTAGCCGATTTCTCTGATCAAAGTAGCCGACATGTTTTGTCGGTCATTGGTGCCTGTTGAAACCCCTGGGAATGTAGAAATACAGAGTTTGTTTCGGAGTTGAGAAAAACTGCATTTTGTGAAGGTGCCCATAGATAGAGCTTTCCACTTATGAGAGTGTCCGTTAGGAGAGCTTGCACTGTTTTAGTACATTGTGAAGTTATGTCCTAACACCAGTAGCCAGGGTTGTCAGAAAGTTTTGAAGTAGACGGCTGAGTTGTCAAAGTAAGTGGCCAGTCCAGGGATATTTTTAAAAAAAATACAATCCATAAAGAAATGCCAAGCAGAGTAGCTGGCCAGTACTAACCAAGTATGCGGCGATTTTCGCCGGCAGCCAGCTACTTTTGACAACCCTGCAGTAGCTGTCTAAATATACTAAGATGGACTTGATGAGCTAGGGTCATAAGTGGCCTGTATATGTTCAGTATTGGGTCCCTCTCCCTCTGGCTCAAAATGCTTCAGGTTTGTTCTTTTGTTTGAGAGAGATTGAGGCCAAAATCTTCTGGAAGAAGTGGATGAAACAAAAGACCCATTGTTTATGCAAACAATAAAAATATTAACAAACTTAGTGCCAAAAAAAATATTTTGTTTCCTGGCCTTGTATTTCTGCAAGACAAAGCAAATAGCAGAGGAAAAGATCACATCCAAAAAACAGAGGTGAACTTGTAGCAAAAAGGAGGTCTCCAAAATAATGTTTTATTGTATCTGCCCTTTATGCCCCTAGTCTTTTTGTAATGTTTTCATTTTGTAATGTTAGAGGTTTATAAAACAGTTCTGAAAAGTTCTTAAACCATACTATATCATGGACAGTAGAGTTTATAATTTTGACTCTAATAAAATACGGTATAATTTTGTCACTAGTAAGCTGTACATTTTTTATGTATAAAGATTTAGTGTTTCAAGGGTTTTAACTGTTTCAGTTATAAATATTATGTGTGCAATGATTATTATTGTATTCCTCTTTGTTCTTACACCCTGTACTTCCACTGAAATTCACAAGCTAACTTCTAACATTATTAACTTGAAATGCTTACCGTATTTACTTGAATAATGTACCACTTCTGAGTAAGCGCCTCCCTGGAATAAGTGCCAATTTTTGGGACAAAAACATTGATAAGCCCTGTCCCTGAATAAGCACCAGAGCCCTGTGATATAATCAGAATCAAAAGATGTTAATTCTGTTTGTTTAATACGGAAAATATTTATACCGTAGTTATAACAATTCTTTATTGCATCCAACTTTCAAATAAACGCCGCCCTCAAATAAGTGCCACCTTTGGATAAGTGCTGCATTTTTGAAAACTTTAATTAGTGCCATGGCCCTTATTCGAGTAAATACGGTATTACTACAGAAGACAGGAAAGAATATGTGGTCTTGTTCTTTCAGTCAGACTCAGTTGTTTGACCCGGGCGGCAACTGGCCCAAGAAGGACGACCCATGTCCATTTCATTTGCTACCCATTGACTGGTGCGATTTCACTTTTTCTTCTCTTAATAATGTTCAAACATTCATTTCTTGAGAGTTTAGTATACAGAGTGGTGCATTTATACTTTAATTGCACCTCTGGTAATCATTAATTGAATACTGTGCCTAGCTGATTTTCTTGTAAGCACAAAAAATTATTAATAACTTCATGAAAATGCCACCAAGCTGATGTCTCTTAAACCTCTAAATGAATAACAGGTTTCTCCTCGTGAACAGTTTGAACTGATAGTACCCATTGTTTTTGTCTCTCGAAAGATATGTGTAACTTTGTACATTTTATTTATTAATCACACATATCATAAACTGTACTTTTGCTTTCTCTTATTAATATCACTTCTGCTACTGGTGTTTGGACCAGGCCAATTTAAGTTCTGTTTCAAAATTCAAGATGATGTGAGTTCTCTTACGTTCAAGCAGCTTTCCTCAAGTTTTCGATGATATACACCTAAATGAATAGTAACAGTGATTATGTATGTTTTTTCACCAGCTCCACAGCACTTCAGAAAAACCAGGAAATGGAATTCACAAGAAACAAGGAGAGGTTTCTTTTTCTGAAGGTAAGTGTTTTCTTTACCTTTTTCTGTCAAGCAGTTTGCTGAGGCAGTATTATTACTTGTATGGATGTTATGCAAATTTGTTCTCTGTTTTAAATTCTTGAATTGGTTGGGCCAAATTAATTTCTTTTCTATTTCTACTCATTTGTAATAATTATTGCTTTATGTGTTGAGTCATTGATTGAGTTTTACTGGTAGTGAATATTTTTTATTTGTTTGTAGTAGTAAACATTCAAAATCACAATGTGGGAAAATGCGCACACAATTCTGTCACTTTAAATACTATGTAAACATTCATTATTTAAATGTCACAAATTTGCATAATTTCGAAGCATCTGGTAGTTTCATTACAACATTTGTATGCTTTTAATCTTGGCCAGAAATTACAATTGTCCCAGAACTGTATCTGAAAAAGTTTGCTGTCGAACCAACCTCACTTGTTAAAAACACCTATAGCACGTAACAAACAGTCACAAAAAGTGCATATGCTGATTAGAAGTTGTTACACAATGTGACTGCCACGAAGAATGATTTTGTTTTGCCAGCACATGGTTTTTGTACAGACTATTCATTGCCAACAAGCTCATGTTCTCTCATTGAACTATTTTTTGCAGAAGTTATTGAAAGTCCTCTTACTAATTCAGTGAATTCATTTTTTCTTAGTGGGGCTCAAAAGCGTTCAAGAACATGACAATAATTCCACCTGGGTCAGGGATAGTTCACCAGGTCAACCTTGAGTACCTTGGTCGTGTGGTGTTTAACATGAATGGTGTCTTGTACCCAGATAGTGTTGTAGGTACAGACTCTCACACAACAATGATAAATGGGCTTGGAATTGTTGGGTGGGGTAAGTTTTGTTTGATTTTTATTGTTTGCTTCTCGCAGAAAGGGTGTTTTCAATTTACATGTATTATAGCAAAAATTATTGAAAAAGAAGTGCAGAAACTGACCAATTAACAATGACTAAGTAGCAATCAGCGGAATCCATGTACTACAGTGAAAACTCCATGTGTGGCAGTTTTGCGTAAGAAACCATCTCTCAACTAAAGTATCCAAAATTACCAAAATTAGTTTTCCTAGTCAAACTACCATATTTGTTTAAACATTCCATGTACAAATTTTCCAAACTGATCTCCATACATTTCCTGGACGAATAAGTTGAGAGAATTTGTTAATTGATCAAATCCTTTTCTCTTTAGTGATCATTTTATTTATCCTTATAACCTATTCTCTTGATCACCTACATGTAGTGGCGTTATAAGAAAATTGGTTTTGTTCCATACATGTAGTTGGGAACCTCTCACAAGTGGCCACTGAATCTTGGCAATTTGGAGTGTCGCTCATGGTGGTTTGTATGTATTTAATGTTGCAGGTGTTGGAGGAATAGAAGCTGAAGCTGTCATGTTAGGTCAGGCAATAAGTATGGTATTGCCAAAGGTGGTGGGATATAAGCTGACAGGCCAAGTGAAACCATTCATAACATCCACTGATGTCGTACTTACCATTACAAAGGTAAGTGGTACAATGTACACTGTACTGAAGCAAGGGTGGTTGCAGGGTGCAAAGAAAGTCATTTTTACAGTTTGCCACTTGAACAAGCTGAAGCTAGCATTTACTAGCCCAAACGTCGTTTCAACGAGCCCCCAAAATTTTTTGATTAGCAGAATTGATTTCACAGTTCTTCTGTAAGTTGAATTCCTCAATGTTTTTCCTACCGGTAACTGAAATTTATTTTTTCTTTACTTGTAGCATCTTCGCCAGATTGGTGTGGTTGGTAAATTTGTGGAGTTTTTTGGTCCAGGTGTAACTCATTTGTCCATTGCTGATAGAGCCACTATTGCTAACATGTGTCCTGAGTATGGGGCAACCGTTGGCTTTTTTCCTGTGGATGAAAAGACTCTTTTGTATCTCAGACAAACAGGTCAGTATGCTTCTAAAGAAACAAGGTAGTTTCTTGGTGTTGCAGACGAGTGCGATCACGAAATGATGTATTACAACTTATCACGTCGGTACATAGCACTACAGTATGACTTTAGAGCAGTAGCTGAAAAACATAAACTTGAGCCTGCGATCAATTTAAAGCTAATAACTGGTCAGCGGAATACCTCATATAAACATGTGACCTTGATGAGCTGACACTTGAGCCTGCAAAATTAATATGGTCATGTGATTCTGGTCAGTGGATGCCCTGTTTTGACAGCTGTCAATCACCCATACGATGGATGTCAGTTATCAAGTTAATTGAACACAGGTTGCAGGTTCCCATGCTAGCTAGAAAAATGTGAAAATGTGAAATTTCACATTGGTTGCCCTGTGCTGCAGACGGATGGGTGGCAGGTGGGTGGACAGACCTACGTTCACTCGACTACCAAAATTTCTCGGACGCATATATAACCAAATTTTCTTGCCCATGGTGCTCCACTATAAACTTTGAAATCTAATCTTCTTTTTACTTTTCTATCAGGTCGTTCTGAAGAAACACTTGAACGTGTTGAGGCATACATGAAAGCTACCAAAATGTTCCGTGACTACTCTGACCCAAACAATGACCCAGTGTTTTCCGAGGTAAGACAGAAATTATGGGGCTTTTGTCCTGCTTTGGCTTCCAAAAGTTTTTAAGTATGTGTAATTATTTGTCTCATGCTACGTGCAATAATTGGACACAACATTGTTGGCCATCAACTCCCAACATTGTTGGATAATACATGTTGTGTCTGTTTGCACATCCTGTTGCATGTTGTTGCATGTTGTTGCATGTTGTTTGAAACCAGTCAAACTTTAAGCTTCATGCAATCGGACGCAATTCTCCAGAATGATCTCCATACATTCCCTTGAAGAATTTGTTAAGAGAAATTGATCTAAGATCAAAGTATCCTCCCTTTGATGATCATTTCATTAATTCTCAGAACTGTTTCTCTCAATAATTTGTGTATTGATACTATTAGGAGAAAATTGCTGTTGGACTCTCTTGGAGCCAGACTGCTCTTCATGCATTTTTCATGCAATGTGTTAGAAGAATTTTTTTGAAAATCAAGGCATTTTCTTTCATATCACGATCTTTGTAAAGAAAAAGCGATTGCTACCACAGCGGACTCCTGAAGGAACAGTTTGAATTTCCTCCTCTAAAAATGCCAACAATTCTTTGGATCGAACAAAACCACCAACCTTGAGCGAGGCTTGTGATACACCAATCACTCACAACCAAGTAGTTGTACTCAGTAAAACGACACTATTGCCTGATGAAGACCTGCAGAATGCATTTGAAACCTCACGTTTAATATCTAAGTGACAATGTTGAGACAAACGATAAACAAAACCCTTTATATTCATTAACCACGAGGACCATCATCTTTCCTGACATCATGATGTTTCTTTAGATTGTAGAGCTGGATCTGTCTACAGTAACTCCATCATTATCGGGACCCAAAAGACCTCATGACAGGGTGGCAGTATCTGATATGAAGAAGGATTTCATGGACTGTTTAAACAATAAAGTTGGATTTAAGGGTTTTGGCATTCCAGCTGATAAACAGTCAGTTGAAGTTCCTTTCACCTTTGAAGGACAGGAGTTCAAGTTATCTCATGGTGAGAACTTTATGTGATACAGTGATCAACCCCTTGACCTCCCAGAATTTCTAAATTTTTAAATGCAGCAACGGCCGTAGTATAATTGGCCATAAAAAGGGGCAATGCAACTGAAGAGCTTTCATTTGCGTGGTCACACCATAAGATTTCATCCATAGCCAGAGTCAAATGTTTTCATAGCTGGCTTTGGAGAAATTACGAAGGGTCAAGAATGACTAAACAACCAACTACAGGTACATGTACTAACAGTATCATCATCATCATCATTGTCATCATAATTATCATCTTCAGTGTTCTCCGTGCCAGAAGGCCATGTCAGGGTTACTGAGAACTAACTAGCAGTCAGAGCGGGACTTGAACTCGGGTCCTCTGAATTACAAGTCCAGCGCTCTATCTGCTCGGCCACGCTGCCTCCTCACTTTGACTTTGATGGTGGTTTACACAAGTTTTTCAGACATAAGTTACTATCACCAATAGTCCTATAAATAGTCAGGACCACTTACTAAGGAAATCCTATTCTACTACCTGTAACATCCACGCATTTGTTTTATTTTCCCCAAATCAAGGTTCTGTGGTGATAGCTGCAATTACAAGTTGTACAAATACTAGTAACCCATCAGTTATGCTGGGAGCAGGACTGTTGGCAAAGAAAGCTGTAGAATTGGGACTGTCAGTTAAACCTTATGTCAAGACAAGTTTATCACCTGGTTCTGGAGTGGTCACATATTATCTGCAAGAAAGTGGAGTTGTACCAAGTCTGGAAAAGTTAGGGTAAGATTAAAATTTAAACTGCTAGAGAACTTTAAACTGTTAGAGAACTTTAAACACTAGTTTATCTACAATCAACCCCCGCTTTTCGGACACCTGCTTAATATGCATGCCTCATTATAATTTATGGACAGTTTTCTTTGTTCCTGGGGAAATAAACCCCTTACATTTATCTCTAAATTCAACCCACTTATTTTGGAGGCCTTGTTAATATGGACACTTTCTATGATCTCCTCAGTGTACCTATTAATGAGGTTTGACTGTATTTTTGAAATCTTGGATGTTTCATGTGATTAAAATTGTGTTTTGTCTTCATTATAGGTTCAATGTTGTAGGTTATGGCTGTATGACATGTATTGGAAACTCTGGTCCTTTATCTGATGAAGTATCAGAAGCTATTGAAAAGGTTTGAGAAGTTGCTCAATGTTTAACTTTGTGATGTGTGCTGTAATTGGTTTGAGTTTGATTACTGTAGATCATCTATTCAAGCTTGTTTCTTGAGGTGTGGCAGAATAAGAATCTAATTTCACCCCAGTCACTATGTAAGAAAATCATGGTCTTTGTGCAAGCACCTTTTCTTTCTATGCTAACAAAACTTCCTTTCACTATATTAAAGATGACTCCCTCCCTCTCTTATCTTATCTTATTTTATTCTATTTAGTTACCTTTGCCTATTTTATGATACAGAAAAAAATCAACAACTGGTCAGCTGATAACTTTAAAAAACACGTCACCTTAGTGAGTTATACATTTGAGCCAATGATACAGTCAGGTGACACTGATCAGCAGATACCTTTTTGACAGCTGTCAATTGACCATAACATGGATGTCCATTAGGATGTCCACTATCAAGTTAAACACAGCTTGTAAATGCCTTGGACACCTAACGAGTAATGCATGATCATTACAAGAAAACAGTCACTATTGTAGCCATATAATAAGATGCAATAATGAAGATAGACAGACACAAGGGTTTAAAAGAAGATTTGAAAAGCCTTTAGAGCTCAAAAGATAATTTGAAAATTAAAATGTGGATAACTTTCATGTAATATTAAGTTTGTTTTCTTTGTTGTGTTATTTTCTCTAGGGTGATCTTGTGGCTGTGGGTGTGTTGTCAGGAAACAGAAATTTTGAGGGACGTATCCACCCTCTGACCAGAGCAAATTACCTTGCCTCCCCTCCTCTAGTGATTGCTTATGCCATTGCAGGCACTACTGTTATAGACTTTGAGAAAGAGCCGATAGGTGAGTTACTTCGCTTATTGCCTTCTTTTGACAGTCAGTGGTTATTTTGAGGTCTGCAAAAGTCAATAATAGCTTGTTCAGCTGAAGGAGTGTGATTTCTTATCATTTGTAGGTATATCTAAGGACGGAAAAGAGGTTTTCCTCAGAGAGATCTGGCCAACGAGAGAAGAACTACAGGTTTGCTTTCATACGCACTCACATTCTCTTTAATCCTGTCCGCTCCAATATCCACATAGAAATTCTCAAAACTGATCTTCATACATTTTCTTAAAAAATTAGTTGAGAGAATAAGTTTGAAGATTAAAGCGTTTTAAGGGGTTCACTTCATTAGTTCTCGTAACCTTTTTTCTAGATTATATTATATTGATATTGTTATTGCAAAAACCGATATTGGTCACTAGTGGCGCTTAAAGGATTAATGGATATCAAGGTTGGCACAGTGGTGGGTGCACTCGCCTTCCTCCAATGTGGCCCGGGTTCAAATCCAGGCGATTTGTCTCCTGTCAGTTTGTAAATCGCTTATAAACTGTGCAATGTTTCATGAGTGTTTTTTGCCATTTTAAGTTTAAACCCTTGTGATGTTTTTCCTTTAGGAGGTTGAGAGGCAATTTGTCATTCCTGCGATGTTCAAAGAAGTCTATGCCAAAGTAACGGTACGTATAAATTCTCTTTGATGTTGAAAAGATCCTTACCTCAGATAACGTAGCAAGTTAATAAACAGATAAATAAATATCGTGGTTCAATCAGTCAACTAATCTTTTAGGAGCTTTCAATCGCTGTTGTTATGTTGTTTCTCAGAAGTGAATAGATCGGTTCATTGTCAATAACTATGTCTATTGTAGATTTATTGCCCGAAAAGTAACACAAACGTTTTTTGGCACTCTCAGAGCTAGAGTTAGCTTTAAAAAAAAAAAAATTATCCGAGCTCAGCGAATTATTTTTACGATTATGTAGCCCTTTCCAGGTGTTTTGATATTTAATTCTGCTCTCTATTTCTTGCGGTTTACGTTCATCTTGCCATCAAGAAGTCTACTCGCCACCACATAAGAACTGTGCAATAATTGACACTGTTTACTTACCTGGGATTGTTACTTCTTCCTGAAGCCCAAATATAAGTTTATCCATGTTAATTGACACCCTGCGTCGAACTTCTCATCTTTAGTTTTATTTTTTGTGAATAATTGCGACTTTTCACTGCCTTAATACGGCTTACTTGCATCGCACGAGGGGTGCGATTTGCTGAAAATCCAACAGCTCTTCTTATGAAAGTTGGTTAATATTGGCACTTAACCTTACCTCCTTAAATTTCATTGTAAATTTAAAGTGAAAGAATTCTTTTTAGAGACTTGCCCTTTCGATAAGTATTAAGATATATACTCTTGGTGGCGAGATGCATAGTTTGGTGGCGAGGTTACCGGACACCTTTCTTGTCTCTGCCGAACACGATGTCAGCTGGATACTAACCTGTTTTCTGATTGCTTTTAGACTGGAAATCCTCGCTGGAATTCTCTCGAGGCACCTGACAGTATGTTGTATCCATGGGACGAGAACTCAACTTATATAAAACACCCACCTTTCTTTCAGTCAATGGTAAGTATGAATGGATGAGTAACAGAATCATTGTTGCACTATCAATAAAGTTGTAACGATTCTGGGGCAACAAAGAGTAAAATTTGAACCAGAGATTTCTATAATAAGAATGATGGTGGTGATGGTCTTGTTATATTTCTTGAGGGAGCAGTGCGGCATACTACCTTCTTGTCTTTAAACGTCAACAGCCAAAACTGTGGTACAGAGGACGCTTTGCATTTTTCAAAACTGACCGGCCAGACCATTCTCATCGTAATGAGAATTTCACTGTTTATGAAAATATCCCGCCAAATCAGTGAAATCCGAGATAGCATGCTTGAAGGAGGTGGTTTTTCTACCAAAACTCTTAGAAAAAGCCTATTTCATTTCAAAATAAATGACCATTGACAAGTGAACTTCTTTACAAAAGTTAAATGAAAAATAAGAAGCCAAGAATTAAACTTTTTAACTTGCCCTTGATGAAAGCTTGGGCTTGTTTGGGTTTTACCATTTTGTTATAATAAGTTGGACGCGGGTTAGACCCTTTGTTTTCATGTACTACCACCATAGTTAGTTTTTTGGCATCTCTGTAAAGCTTCAGGGAACAGCTAGGAAGAGCTTATCCAGAGACTCTTACAAAACGGTTCTTTATCGAGCAGGTAAACATTGCAAGCTGTATATAGCGGCAAGAAAACGAGAAGTAAACTCATTTGGAAAATAATATGGTTGATCTTATTGGAAGGTTGCAATAAGTGATATGTATCTCGGCACTTGTTAAAAAGAATTGTTTGCTTACAGGTGAAGGATTTGCCCAGCCGGGAGAACATCAAAGATGCTGCTGTATTGTTAAATTTAGGAGATTCCGTTACAACTGATCATATATCTCCTGCTGGCAGTATTTCTCGCACAAGCCCTGCTGCTCGTTATCTGGCTGGTAGAGGGTAGGAATGTGTTCCTTTATGATATATATAATAACCGCGTGTTTCAGTTGTCAATTTTATAGAATTGTTTTGGATGGAAAACCGAAAAGAATTTGAATTTAAAACAAATGCTCAGATTTAAGTTGTTACGTCTTGAAATCTCGTGCCACTTTCTCAACCAATCACGTATTGCGTAATCTAATTGCAGCATTTTCGCATGCGTTTCCCGCGCCTTCCGCCAGTCAACATTTGCTTGCTCTGATTTCTGATTGGGTTATTTTATTTTCTGTATTTGCTCTGATTGGGCAGATTAATCACTAATGGCGAGACACCGCTAAGATACGACAGCGGCAAAGCTAGTGAAAACGACGCTAAAAAACTGGCTTCACATGCTTTCAAACTTTTTCACGATCATTACATATCCTCATTTCATTCAGTCATTTGAAAGTTGGGAAATCAAACAGGTCCAGAGGTGAGGAGACTACGTCTGAACTCAGACGGATGGAGTCAAATTTATGGCATTGACGTTCGCGTTCTCAAATTTGGTCATTTTGTGTCGTTGTTGGGCTGGGAAGTCAAAGATATATATATAGAGAGAAAAGCGTAATGCACGTGCAGAGTTGTTGTTTTGCTAACTCCATCCTACTTTTTAGGCGTTCCCGTTTTCCCATCAAATTCTCAAATTAGTAAAGCATATGATAGTCAGATGTGTGTTTCAACTATCTTACATTTTATCGCAGGCTCGCACCTCGTGAGTTTAATTCTTATGGATCTCGCCGTGGAAATGATGCTGTTATGGCCCGTGGAACGTTCGCTAATATAAGACTGGTGAACAAATTCATAGGAAAAGCTGCTCCTAAAACCCTGCACTTTCCCTCAGGAGATACGGTACGATGAAAACTTTACCTTGATTCATGCAATTTCTTTCCCAAAGTTCATCTTTTCTTTCTTTTGTGACCAGCCGGCTGAAATTCTCGCGCCGCTTTTCAACCAGTCATGCGTCTTCTTTTTATGACGCCGCCTTACATATGTCTATGTGGTTCGACTTGGTTTGCTTGCTTCCATTGTAATTGGACTGTGTAAGGATCGGGTAAAACTAACCGCCCGAAGTGCTTACCTACACTTATTATGTACGTGCTTTGTTGTCGTTGTTTTGTGCGTTCTGATTTGGTTTACCCGACTTATTTATGACTGATATTCTTCTACAGATGGATATCTTTGATGCCGCTGAACGCTACCGGCAAGAGGGACGCCAACTCATTATCTTGGCCGGCAAGGATTATGGGTCAGGATCGTCACGTGACTGGGCTGCCAAGGGGCCCTGGATGCAGGTAAATACAATAGTCGGCAAATAATACACATTCATAGGACACTTAAAACCCCTCACTAGTCCTGGTGAGAAACTCTCGTTCATGGTATCTCATCAACAATTTAAACTTAAATCTTAAGGGGCGAATGATTCAGGAGTGTTTTCCCTGGTTGTACACAATATTTAACAGTTAGACTACGAGTTTGATTTTGTGGTTAAAAGTCATTTCGCCGCTACGCGCTTCGTTGACTATTTGACTCCCAGAAAACGAACGAGCAATGTAATTGTTTTAGTAAAAACTAACATGCTTCCTTCGATTCTACCAGGTTTGGATGAAATATGCAAAAACAGGTCTTAGTTTGCACAGCTTGAATTCACGAAAGAACTCGTTTAATTGTCACAACTAAATCTGTACTTCTTAGCGTGAAAAAAAGATCATGCCGCTTTAGTTTTTGTATCGTTTTGTTTTGGTTCCTTTTTTTGTGGCGTAGTATCCTAATTACTCTATCTGCTCCTCAGAAACTTCGCAGGGACGATTTGTTGATTAAGTTACCATTGCTTGTCGAAATTACCGCTTCGCCACTCACCCCGTCACACAGTACTGACAGAGTGAATACGTTAGCCAATCAGATTGCGGAATTCTTGAGAGTTTGTAAATTGGTTTCTTCTAAATTCGTACTCTAGTATGCCTCTCAACTCTGACTGAAAAGTACGTTTATCGGGTAATGAGGCATCTAAGTAAGTCTAATGAAAGCACCATCTGGATTCTTATGTTGTCAGTGCATGTTAAAGTGGGGAGGGGAGAGGGGGGGTGGAGTATCTCAAAAATACACGTTATCCTTATTATTTTTGTGTGTCTTTCCTCCAGGGCATCAAAGCTGTGATATCAGAGAGCTTTGAACGAATTCATCGCAGTAATTTGGTAGGAATGGGTATCATGCCCCTAGAATATCTTCCCGGCCAGAACGCAGAGAGCCTGGGACTGACCGGAAAAGAAAGCTACACTATTGAAGTACCTGAAGATCTGAAAACCGGCCAAACAGTGGATGTGAAGGTAGGCGATGCAAATGCCTCTTTTGTAAACGTCTGAGGCTAGTTTTGACACACAAAGTTTGAGGTGTATTTTTAAGTCTTTATTAGTAAAACATAAGAAATTCACGACTCAGAATTGAACGCGGGTCCTGTGGTTGTAAAACTCTCCTTCTCATAAATCTCATCTCCACTCTATGACGCGGGTTTGTCAGAAATCTGAAAATCTAAAGCACCTAACTGTTTTTCGTAACTGGTACATCGATAATAAGTGACCTTAGCCCTTTTCCGAACATTTACCGCAAAAATTTTCTTACTTTCGTAAATTCTATCTACGAGCCCTAAACTTGAAACTGTTAAGGCAAAATCACTCACTAATACATAAAGGTGAATCCCTAGTATTATTGACAGAGAGGTAAGCTTTAATAATAGGGCAGACGTTTTCAATAGGCCATTACCGAGTTACAAAAAATGTCACTTTCAAAACGAGGCTAAGTACAAGACCTTCCTTGTGTAAATGAGCTATATTAGCAAGAGAATGAAAAATCAATTTCACATCAAGAGCCTCGCAATTAGCCTCGTTTTGAAACAGAGGCTTGCGGCAACTCGGAAGTAGCCTATTTTATCCATGCCTCTACTTCTCTTTTGCCTTTCTATATTTCTGTTGCTTCGATAAGTGCTGAAATTGCCCAAAATCACCTGACCTACCTTTAAAAGTGAGTGTGTATTTTTTCCCGGTTGTTTAATTGATTTGTTTGCCTGTTTGTTTGCAGCTGAATGATGGTCGTTTGTTCAAAGTAAAAGTTCGTTTTGACACAGATGTCGAGCTGATGTACTTTAAACATGGCGGCATCCTGAACTACATGATTAGGAGCATGTTGCAGTGAAGAGTCCCTGAAATTATCGCTATTTTCCTGAGCTTATATTTAAATGCTGGTCATCAGCGAAGACAGTGGGAAAAAAAGCGAATTTTCAAGAGCTGACCTTTTTGCCCTCCACACCGCTGAATGAATAAAAAAGAAAAAGAAAACCTTGGGGATTGGGGATAAATAGGGGCGTTGGTTTTTCACAATTATGAAATAGATAGGCTCGATTACTAACCGCTGGTCGGGAAATAAGCCCGCGCTCCTCCCTCTTCTTGGGGAAGACCGAGAGAGCGACGTAGATCGAACCCAAAAATAGACTCCGAATCCGAATTTCCGAATTTCAAGATCCTCACTTTCAAATTGAGGTGAATTGCAAACACTTTGTACGTGAAAATGAGTGTCACACATTGCAAGAGAATAAAAAAATATTTCATGTCAAAGAGTTCGCTTTTCACTCTCGGTTGGAAAGGGCCTTACGGTAACTCGGAAGTGAACAAATGTAGTTGAGCCCGCAATACCTCGTAGTCCAAAATGTCACAAAGAAGCGAATGACGCAAATCCACCACTTTAGAAATGAGGAAACTGGGCCGAGCTTACTTTCGCAAAGACTTCTGGGATCATTACTGGGGACGCGCTGGTCAACCATTGGTCATTTTTTTTCCGTCCCCAGTAACCGTCCCAGAAGTCTTTGCAAAAGTTAACTCGACCTAATTTCCTTTCCGTTTCTAAAGTGTCGATTAGTAATTTAAAATAGTCCTTTCGTTTCGTTTTTATGTCAGCCAATACAACTTTCCCGCATGATTAGGCGTGATAACAGGAATTGCCTATGATTTCTTCCCTTTTTTAAGGCACCTGTATATATGATACGAATTCAACCTGACTATTTAAGAAGAATATCAGGCAAACTACAAGAAAAGGAAATTATATTTTTAGCAATGCCTAGTGATAAAAAAGTGCTACATATAAAAATGTGAGACAAACGTTAGATTCGAATTGACAAAATATTTCAAATAGTGGTACGAGGGCTTTGATTAAAGATTCTGTCTGAAACTAGTAGACTTTGTCCTGAGAAAACAGAAACCAAACTATTTAACAGTGTTATTCATAAACGTTAATGCCTGTAACACGCTGAAAATAAATTGAACAATTTGAACTGGTTGTTTTGTTAGTGTTGTTGTTTGTGGTTTACATCTCGCAGTGGTGGTAACTGGAATAGTTGGGTTTCTTTTTGAGCCTCGCAATCCAGGAGAGACAGGAGTCCCTAATCCGTCCTTAAAATCACCTCCGAATGCAGAACACTTGTATTTTGTTTTCGGTTTAGTTTGTTTTTACTGCAGGTCCTAGTTGTTTGAAGGCCGATTAACGTTAACCGAGGCTTAAATTTTTATCCCCGTTTCTTTTTTTTTGGGAGCACTTTCTTTGATAATTTTCTCAATTAACAATTAGTTCATGCATCAGCGTGCGTATGTCGAGATATTGACCACGCAGGAAGTTTGGAGAGCACGAAAGATGCGCCTCGTGCAACTCTAACCTCTTGAGTGTTCTCCAAACTTCCCAAGTAACATTATCAAAGCGATCAATGCAGCAGTTAACTTAAAATTTTATTATTGTAGGGCGCGCTTAAAGCAGTACGCGTCAATGTTTACGTGACTATATATTTTTTTCCTCACAGTTAATCTTATGTTTTTATCCTGAAACTGAGAGAAAGTGTACTCTAAAATGATTGTAAAATCCATATTTAGGTACCGGAAAACTATTAATTTGCCAAAAAATTGTTATTGAGAGAAAACAACTTTGCAAAGAACACAGCTCGCGGAGATGACAACAACAACAACAACAACAACACTCACCTCTTTTCCTCACTATCGGTTAACAAATTCAAACGTTTCCTCCTAAATTTCCTTATAAAACACATGGTAAACGCTTCGTTGTCTGTTGCTGAGTTATGGATGCACTCAGGAGACTCAGGATTGCTAAGCTCACAACAACTCGAGGAATTACGAATAGTTTATTGACGTCATCAGCATGCTCAATAGGAATATGAAGCACACTCGCGCTATTGAATTTGATTAGACGAATTTTCTAGCTATGCTATAATTCTTTTTAGAGCATCCAATCATCAAATTGTAGACGAGGAATTGAACTGAATTTGCTTTTTAAGATTTCATATCCGAAATCGAATTTCGCACTCACCCTGGGTTATCTTAACCGAGCTTTGAACACCCCGGCCCAGAGCGTTTACACTCACGTGGCCAAGGTCTATGTACATTTATTGTAACTAAAGAAAGCGTTTACATAAGAAAAAATTTCAACTCCGACAGGATTAGCCTGATTCACCAACATGGCCGCTGTTCCATTGTTTTGGAACATCAACAGTCGACCGCCGTGACGTCACTTGAAAACGATGTATTGCGGACTTGAGTGGTACAGTTTGAAAACGCTTAAGAAAGACCAAAAAACAAGATGGAAGTTACGCGCTGAGTCGCGATCAAGGCATTAGTGAAACTTGTCCCAGGTTATAACAGACCAAAATACATTTGCATTCGAGCATTTACTGTATCATTTCAAATTTATTGCAAATGCAGTGAATCTGTGCATTGCTGTGATACGCTGTTTTTACAGACTATATATAAACTAGAAGCTTGCTTGCATTCAAGATCGATGCGCGTAATATGTCATACGTAAAAGAGTAGAGAGATTTCGCATCACGTTTATGGTAACCGGCAAACGTCAAATTGACGATTTCTCAAAGTAGGAACTGAACGGATTAAAACTGTGCAAGCTAATTCTTGCGGATGAAAGTGGCGTGAAACTAATAGTTTTATTGTAGACCTGATGAACTGTAAACGACAAGTAAAGGGATAAGAACGTAAGGTCAGATGGTACAAATTGACGTTTGTCGTAAACGCGATTCTATCTCTCCCTATTTTTTCGCACCACACTTGCCTCGTCTTCAAGCTCCTTCCAGTTCACTGCGACTGAATAACGAGTATGACTTATAGTGTACGAATATCATGTTACCATATTATGAACATACATTTACCTAAAATAAACTTCTTGCCTCAGTTTTTGAAACGATGGATAGCGCCTTCCATCGGATAAATCACTATCCATTGGATAAGTAGTAGCAAAACCAATTGCACTATCCAGTGGATAGAGATTTATTCAGCGGATAGCGCTATCCACGAGTTGAACAACTGGAGCCTGGTATAATTGATAAAGTGATGCCTACCACCTGTAATAACACGCTTGCTATACATTTTTCCCCACAAAACGTCATGAGGTGTGCGCAGGGGTGTGCGTTATGTACAGTGTTAGTTGTCGTCAGCCTAGTCCCTAGGCGTTCTCTTTTGCTCAGTTGTCCGCGCGAAGTCTGGGAAAGAGCGGGTGAGAGAACGACGAGTATCTCTCGGTGACGTCACAACTCACGGTAGAGTCTAGGATTGACCGAGCCGAGAATGCCTAGGGACAAGGCTGAGTTGTCGTATAGTTATGCGCTTGTGGACACGAATGAACATGTTATTGTGTATGAACCTTTTATATAATCAAACGTCTTGGCATCAGTTAGTCACTCATCCACCTAGCTAGGTTGCGGCCTAGTCCCTAGGCGTTCTCGGCTCGGTCAATCCTGGACTCTACCGTGAGCTGACCTTTCCCAGACTTCGCGCAGACAACAAGGAAGGAGGGAACGCCTAGGGACTAGGATGTTCGGAAACATGCTTTACGATCGCGAGATTGAGAGCAATTTGACCAGAACTAAGCTAGAACAAATGGAAAATGAAGTGTGATGATAAGAAATTAAGCGACATTAATCTCTTCCTTGAAAAAATAAAAAATAAAACTTTATCAGTCTTGACCTTTCATCTAGTCAGTTTTGATTTAATGGATTCTTCGACCTGAAGAGCTTCAAAAACTGTAGAACGAGTTGGCCTAAATTAGGCCCTGTCCAAATATATCCGGGTATTTTTGACAACGGGGATTTTTTCCTCCGTTTTCGTAAAAATACGCGTCTACACGTAAGGTATTCAAATGGCTTTCGCCCATCCACACGAAAACGCTAAAACGATGGAAATACGATAGCATATAATACTAAAAAACCTGCTTTCCTTCGTCCACACGAAAACGATAAGCCAGCGTCTTCAAAAAACTCCACTCTGGGGACGCGTTCGGAAACCTGCTTTTTTGTCGCCCGAAGACGCCGTTTACGTGTGGACGGAAGGCTAAAACGAAGGAAAAAATCTCACTTTTTTCGAAAAAAAATACTCGGATGCGTGTGGGTGGGGCTCTCATTTGTTTGTGCCTGTGGAATTTCCCTTCCAAGAGGTTTGTGGCCTGCCAGCGTCAATCGCGGTCTTAAAATAGGGCGTACTTTGCAGATGTCGTTGTGCAGTATACAGTACATAATTATATACTCTACACCATGTCCATCTGAATTTCCCGCTAAGCGATAGCATCCCCGGGGCAGATTTGTTGTGTCGACCAATTAAGTAGACTTGGTGACTTTCCATTGCAAAATACTCGCGTCTCGACCACCTACGCTGATAAGTCGGGTGTCGTCGAATAGAAATCGCACACACATGACATGCGCACTGTGCCCTTTGGCGACCCTTGGCTCCGCCTAAAACGTAAAATAAATAAATAAATAAATAAATAAATAACAGCAAAAAGAGAGACGTAAAAGTTTCTGATGGTCACTCGAGTCTTAACAGTAGAGGTACTGTTTTTTGGTTTTAGCCAACGGGCACTCGAGAGAAAGTTTACTCGTGGGCTACATTTACAGGTGAAGTTTGTTATGTGGGGCTGAAATTAATCAGGGGTTACTGGGAGGGAGAAAGGGGAGGGTAGGGTAGGGAGTGCAAAAGGATGATCATTCGCGTGAAAAAGAGGCGAAAAGGAAGAAACATCGTATCTTCTTTGCGCGTCACTGGAGAATAGACTGGCTGATAGGTACACTAAAGGCTCTTCCACTGCCTTTTAGAATGATACATGGTGAATTAAACAATCGTGTACACACTACCCAAGGGACAGAAAAGGCAAGTTTAAGAAAATCAGAGTACATACCTTGTCACTAACACAGGGATATCTGAACAGATTGACGTTACCAAAGTCGTCACCAGTAGCAAGTAATTGCTTTCCGTTGGAACGACTTACTGAGTTGACATCTGTACCATCCGCTCCGTCTGGCCAGATCCCTTCAAGGAAATAGTACATGTAGTAATAAAAAAAATAAATGGCTTAGCAAAACTTGCAATTGGAGATCAGCTTTACGTCGTGAATGATCCATCAGGGAAGATCAATTAAAGACTTTTTCTCTGGATCAAGTGATAACAAGATTACTATTACCTAAAAGAAAAGCTACTTACAATTATGGCATCAAGTCAATCTAGTTATTGTTTGCTTTTTTCAGCACCAATTGGCATTGATCCGTTATAATGACGCTACTAGGCCTTTACCAATCATGTTCATCATTTTAAGCTTAATCATTCACATATCACTATGAAATCAGAGGGCGCCATCACTGATTCGTAACCAATGAAAACCATTATCTTACGCAACAGCGTCAAGACAAATCGTTTTGTGTTGACCATGTAAACCTACGGCACCTGGTGCCTGTGTCCGCCTTAAAGAGTGTTGACTGCACATCTTATGGGACAAGTATCAGCACTGAAATCGGACCTCCGCCGTAGCATTGATAAACACAGCCAATATTTGTTCTATCATGGAATTAGGGTATTGACATCATAGGACTAATATTGAATTGCTACTTACCAATCACTGGGTAACCTAACACACAGTTGTGTGTAGCCCACTCTGTGTTACGTAAGCTCGAGGCCTGGGTTATCTGTTCTCCCAGGTAGGGGTCCCCTGGGGATGTAATGCACACCTCATAAGTTAATGGTAGAGGTTTTGTTCGAACAGCGGAAGTGACGTTATAACCTGAATATCAGGCCTTCCCTTCCCAAACGAAGAAGGGCGAAGAAAAGCTGATTTCTAAAACAGCTCATTTTTTGGCAATCCCTCAGCTTTCTTCCTGTTTCTCTCTTTCTTCCTTTTCCCCCTGGAAAATATAGCAAGTGCTGCATTGTTGCGCGAACGCGGTCGCTAAGCTTGAATATTCACGTCGCGTATTAAACCTGGTCGTTTGCGGTCATATCGAAGCGTAAAGGTCAACAGTGGTTGTTGATGAGCGAGCAATTATATGCAGTTGCGATGGGTTTTGTGGAGCAAGCGAGCCAGAAGCAGGAGCACACGTTACCTGCAGATTAGCCGATGGTTATTTGGAGCGGATTCGTCGATTATTCTCGAATTTATAGCGCTTCGTGTGAAGGCGCGTGGAGATGGTCTGTTTCTTTTGTAGCCAGCCTTTAATTCTTCTTTAGTGGATAGTACCTACAATTTCAAAACTCAACAAAATGCCACTTAAACCGGCCAAGAATACGTTCAGTTGAAGGTATCTTAGCTTTGTTTTGTTATATTTTGACTTTTAGTCTATTTTAGTCCGTGGGAGTTTCGACGACTCATCGCATTAATTTGTCCATGTGAATATTAATATATTCATTCAGTGACACACACTACGTCTGGGCCGCCCGTGGTGTAAATATAAACTGGAAGAAAAGTAACATCTTAAGTAAATCGCAAGGAATAAACTCGTAAAATGTTGACTCGCTAACCTATGCAAATGTGAAGTTCACTCCGACTAGCATTTTTAGAATCTTTTTGAGCATTATGAAATTTCGGGCGACATGACTCAAAATATCGGGCGACATGACTATAAATTCCGGCGACATGACTCTGGTTTCGGGCGACATGACTTCGGGCGACATGACTTTCGGGCGACTTGACGGTAATTCTCTGGGGAATTCCCAGGTTACTGAAAGATGTCCTCAAAATTTCGCAGCTGTTCTCTACGAAAAGCCCGCTCATTTTTTAACCAATCTACCAGCAGCGACCATTATCTTTCGATGTAGCAGTGTCGGTAGGAGGTTTACTAAACAGGTTTAGGAAAAACTTAGATTCCATTGGATGAAAGTCCACAGACTTAGACGGATTCACTTAGACGTAACAAAGCTTTCATTATTTCAGTAAGGCCTTTCACGCTCTTGACCCTTATATGAAAATATGAAATATATTTCATTATTCATAAAGTCGAGCCAAGATAAACTTGGCCGCAGCGCAATATGATGGTAGTAAAGAGCCACAATAAGCTTTAAAATTATGGACTTACAGAACAGTAATTCGTAATCTGTTGAAGTACTCTGAAGTTTTTCTCCATCCTTTGACCAGTCTAAGTGAGTCACAGAGCTGCTGTGGGCCTGCAGAATATCAACAAAAGTGAAAAAATAAGAACAATCTGCAAGAAGTCTCCGGGAGACTAAGGGTGCTTACCATAAGTCAGAACTGAACGGCCAGACGAGACTAATCGTAAAAGCTACGCAGGGCATTGATGGGTTTTAGCGAAAAGCCTATTTTACTTTCAGAGTGACTGGTTTGGCGGCCAAAACTGACTTAATATAAGCGTCCTTCGTTTCCCCTGCTAGGCTGCTCTCATAAAAGAATATTTTTCTATTCTTCTAAAAAAAAAACCTTTTGAGGAACAACACCACAAACGATAAAGGGTTAGCTGATGTCAGGCGTTCCCGATGGTGTCCGCGGTTCTTTATCCCTGAAGCATAGCAAGCTCTCCCAGATTTGTTGTTATTATATCAAAGAGCTGAAAATCGTTCAAGCTCCACACTGTAAATAGTAATCAGTATGCTAGTATCATTACATTGTTCTTTCTTACCTTACAACGTGCTTTAAGCGAGACCGACTTCCCTTCGTTTTGCAATTCATAAATGTAAATATCGTTATCATGGCAGCCCAAAGCTATATGAGTTCCATCTGAAAAGTAAGAGTGGTTTCTATTAGACTGTTCACAGTCTTCTATTTTTCCGTAAGATTGTCGAGATCGAGCGCTTTGTGTTACGGGCTGCCATCTTGCATGAGTGTCAAAACTACTTAGGGGGCGGGGGGCAGTTTGGTTCCCCTAGAGCTATAATAGAGGATGTTAGCATCAACAACGAGTACGAGTACGACAACGACTTCAAGCCGTACTCGTACTCGAGGTCGTTTTCTCAGCTTTCTATGTTAGCGATGACACCGAGTTCGAGTTTATAGAAAATAAAATTATGGGATTCCGCATGACTGGGCGCCAAATTTGAGTCAAGGTAGCGCTTCCACAACAATTTCGAAAACAAAAAATGACTCGACGGTCCATCCTTCAACTTCAACTTCAACTTTATTCATTCACTTTCAATTTACAATTACACGATAGCTTCCACCCGCGTATAGGAGAGCCTAATCGAGGCGGGGGAAGAGACACACAAATTTAAAGAAAGAAAAGAAAAAAAGAACTATTTTACAAACAGTACCCGCTGTCGCAAAATAAAAACTATAGTATGTATTAAGCTAATTTAATTGCAATATGATTTACACAGAGAATATAAATTTAGTTGTGTTCCTGAGCTAGTTAAATTTAAGTTGATGCATGATTTCAGTGATTTCAAGATGGTCATCAGATTTAGATAAAATTTCAAAGAGCTTTTTCCTTATCTTTTTCCGAAAGGTAGATTTTGGTAAGTTTCTCATATCCGAGGGTAAAGAATTCCAGATTTTTGTTCCAACTCTTAGAAAAGAACTACGCATTTTTTCAAGCCTTGAGAGTTCGGTATAGAAATCTTCATTGAGAGAAGATCGGGTAGGATATGAGTGCACCTCAGAAATCCTAGTAAAGGCTCTCTTGATATTTTCAGGTGCAGAATTGTTAGGAACGTCCCACATGATACTACAAAGGAAAATCGGTTTTTCGAGGTAACTCGAAGGATGGTTAGTCGCGGTCTTAAAACACGCTAAAACCCATCAAATTCAACACAACAACCACACTGGGTAAAGAAGTAAGTATTGCTTATTGATATCTTCGACTGTTGGGATATTTTCGACCAAATAATGGTAATTTTCGGGGTTATTTCGTGAGCCTGTGAGGCCTGTGGAGAGACAGGAAACTTTCCTGGGTAAATGCAGATTTACTCTGTGTAGGAAATATCGCGTTCGGTTGCTTTTCTTCGACTTCAAAAGCAGTATTTTACATAAAACATAATATAAGGAATGTTCAATATGATAAAGAGAGGCTAGAAACGAAAAGAAACTGCATTAAACGATCGGAATTTACTTTTGAAAACCAGCTCTTCCCAGTCGTTCTACCCACTTCGAGTTTTTGGTGAGAACTCGTCGTAGTGCAACTGGGCAGGACGACTTGAAAGCGTGGAGATGCGCAGAACGGATGCGCAGTACGCAAAATCGCTGATCTCGTTCTAGAACTCGTACTCGTTGTGGATGCTAACATCCTCTTATACCCGAAGCCCGCCCCGTCGGTACATTTGAAAATCAAGATGGCCGTCATCAACTGTTAGACGCGCTATATCTCAACGATCTCACGAAAAAATGGGGGACTGTGAACAGTCTAGGTTTCTTTTAATGGCCTTAAGCTAATAAACAAATAACAAAAACAAACATATCAACAAAAGCATAAAAGAGAAACACTGTTTCTTTTGTTGGCATGTTTGCAGGTGTTTACCTGGTGAGAATTGAATTTCTGATACTTTCTCTGGAGGCTCAGTTTTTCGTACGAGAATGACATCTCCAGTTGATGAGTTTAACAACATCCATCTGTAAAGGAAAAATAAGAAATTTGAGTACAGCAGGGCGGCGGTTATTCCGCGATTCCGGCCTTTAGTCACAGAGAATTTTTAAATACCGTAAATCCACTATTATATCCCCCGGGAGCATATTCATTTCAAGCACGTTTGAGGCGCGGGGCTGAACAGAGAGAGGGGGGACTTATTTGAGCAGTCTATCTCCACACGGGAAACTACCTACCTACCCCTCCCCTAATCCATCATTTTGCCCTAAGAGAGAAGTTAGTGTGAACGTTGGGTTAGGTTATTTTAGGGAAGGGGTAGGTGGGTACGACTGTACGGAAGCCCTTAACACAGAAGATCGTATGCTTTTACAAACTTAAAAGGACTCGTTTGGAGACTTCGTCCGAGATTGCTGTCTGCGATTTATTTATCAACTAACCATAAATTACAACACAATATAGTGCAATACTGCCCCGCACTTGGGTGCGTTTTAGAAGGTTTCGGCCAATCAAAGGGCAAGCTTCGGAGCGAGTTCTCGAAGCGCGCAAGTCACCCTGGGAGGTGCAAAGAAGCGTTTCCTTCTCATGACCCTTTGCTTTAGCCTGTTACGATTTAGAGCAAGTTTCTTTCTGCAATAAGTTCTGTTAAATGAGGTACCTACCCGCCTTTCTTGAACCCTAAGGCAATGGAACGACCATCAGGATGAAATGCTGCTGCATTTATCGCTGAGCCCTGAAAAATATAAACCTCTTTAATGACTCTTGCGCTAAAGGCCATCACTAATAACGTAGGGTCCTCGTCTGTTTTTAGGCTGAGAAAACAGCCGACATTTCTGACGCCCCCCCCACCTTCCCACTGGTTTCCCCGCGAAATGACGTCTGAGCAACGACAGCAGAAATTCCATACTGATGGCGCATCACTACCCAGATCTGAGTAGTGCTTCTGATTGGTTGAAACAAACTTCTCTCGCGGCACGACCAATCAGAAGCACTACCCAGATCTGGGTAGTGATGCGTCATCAGTACGTAATTTCTGCGCTTCTTTCTCAGACGTCACTTCGCGGGGAAACTAGTGGTGACGTCGCAAAATGTCGACTGTTTTCTCAGGCTAGTCCATAATAAACTGATCATTTATGACGCGACGTGGCAGTTTATCACCCATGACGTAACGGTAATTCAGTGGACGCCAGAAATGGTACACTACGACGAAAATAACCACAACTTTAGTGGAGGTCAAAAGTGTGGAGACCTTTCCAGTGATATTAGTAAAACTAGCGACCTCTTCTCTCCCACTTCAAACAATGTTAAATTTTAAGCAAAATGGGTAGAAATGAGTCCTCTTTAGGGCGCAACCGTGACTTGGGAGGGGAGTGGAGGAATGAAGGGATGCACGCAAAAGCGATCAAAAAAGTGTTATCTGTTGCAGAGTCGTACGTCACCATTACTTGGCATCGTTTTTTTGGAGCTGTCTCAAGTTGTTTTGGCCTCCATTTTTGGTATCAGGGCACCTTAAATTAGGATGCCTTCTTCTCACCGGGCAGCGGATGAAAGAAAAACTTGCTGCTGCTTACTAGTCTACATTTCAAAGACCACAGTTTTCTTCCGTAGACTCAAGTTTCGAGTCAAGAGTCGGAAAATAAGAGACAATAAGAAAGTTTTCTTTTTAATTAGCAAAGAAGGTGAGACAGAAGAGTCCGATGTGAAATAACGTTAACAGAATGGTCCATTAAAATTATGTTAAAAAAATCAATAACTAAAATTAACTCCCACTTTGGTGTGAGACTAACCAACTTATTATTTGTCCAAACTGCACGGCGGTCAGCGGCATTCCACAGTTGGACTGTTTTATCACTCCCGCCAGTGATAAACGTCTGGGAACTGGGGTGAGTTGCAAGTCCTCGTAAACCTTGAAAATGGCCCTTGGAGAAATGAAAAAAAAAATCAGATGTAATTGACCGCTGTTATCCCCTTCTGCAACAAAAGAGAGTAACGAAGCTTCAGACAGTCTAAGCACGCTTTCCAAAAGTCATAACTAGCCGGCCAGAACGGTCATTTTGTAAATAAAATATTAGTACTTTTTCTCGAAATTTTCCCTATAACCCACCACTGCTGAACATTCCATTAAAGAATTGACTGATCTGACTGGATAGTGGTGATGAATTGTGGAATTCTCTTTACAACTGGACCTTTCTGACCGGCCAGTTCTCACAAATGGAAAGCGCCCTAAGTTTCAAGCTATGTATGAAATGGCGGTTTAGGTGTCGCGTATCTGCGGTAGATACTGCAACACAACCTATACTTCACTACAATCTAGACAGTCGACTCTCTCTTAGCGGACACCTCTGTAAAACGGACACGGGTTGGTCCCTGCTTTTCTTCACCCTCTTTATTTGACTCTCTATATGAGACACTCTTGGACGGACACTTAGTGTCGGTCCCTAAGGTGTCCGTGTCAAAGAGAGTTGACTGTTTGTTTGAAATTTGCCACAGTGGCGACAAAAAATATAAAACAATAAAAAATATATTCCATAATCTGCAGAAATTCAGGTGTTATTTTAGTTTTCTGGTATATAAAGCCAAACGACGTGCTACTTACCTCCATAACCTTGACAAGTTTGGGCCCCGACTCCTTAAGAGGCGAGTCTAAATTCCCGTTTAGGAAGGTACACCAAATGTTGTTATCTACAGTACCAATAAAAAGCCTGTCTCCGCTCCCCAAAGCAAGACAGCGTATACCGCTAACTTCTCTGGGCATCTATAACACAAACAGAAAAAAAAGAAAGAAAATAATGGACCAAGACACTGTCTTCATTAGTAATCAACTATCTACTGTTGTAATGAAAAAGTACAAAAATAGAACAAAACTTCCATTTACCTTTAATTCAACATTCGTGGGCACTAACTGGGGTGCTCTTCTCCAGGCTCTCACGGTCGACTCACCACCTCCCCCAGATAACAGTACGCCATTAGGCAAGACAAGAAGAGTGTAAACTGACTCCTAGAAACATGGAGAAAATTATAACACTATGACGTATTCGTAAAAAAGGGTTTAAAAAATTGGTATGTATGTACTTACAGAGTGTGCGTTCCTGACCCCAAGATCTTCAGCTATTTGGTTGGATTCTGACAACAACAAAAAAAATAAATTGTATCAAGGAAGAAATACGGAGAAGTCATGAAGTGTTTGATGTTAAGCAGTCCAGTAAGCCAAAGAAAAAGACTGAAGTTGTTCCGTGTTATTTGGAAACAACCATTTCCACGTGAAAAAATATACTTGGCTTCGCAACGAAACTACGAACACCACTTTATTCAACTTTACGCTCTTTACGCTTGTGAAGAGGTGTTAACAATTGTGGCTTGAGTTTCATCTTCTTATATAGCTGGTAATAGCAGCACAAACCTTCTGGCCATACACATATACTGCCATCTGTATCCCCAGTATATACGTCACCATTTCTGGCGAAGGCGATGCATGAAACGTACTTTGGTATATGCTTTTGCTGTAACAAGAGATAAAAAGAACTATAACGAGAAGCAAGCATACCGCAAACAGCACCAGTAACAACATTTGGGGACACGAAGCGAACTGACGATATAGAGCTTGTTCTTGACACGGATGCTGACTACCGCAGAGGTTGTTGAAAAGTCAGGCACTGACGGAAAGTCCTATCCATGCCCCAGTTGTTCAAAAGCTGGATAGCGCTATCCACCGGATAAATCACTGTCCAGTCAATAACGCCATCCACCTTTGGAATAACTGGGACCAGCATTACACTAACCCGGAAGATCATGCGGAAGTGTGAACTGACTTGCCGGATAGCTGATTTTCGTGAAAAAAAGCAAAGTATTTTCTTTTTGACTTCACTGAGACTGGCTCTATCAAGGAACGTATTAAAATTAAAACCCTTAATCACTTTGAGTTATTGCGTCTCGGTCTCTCATTGAAACTGGCTGCTATCGTAGATTTGCTGCATTTCTGGTTTTCTTGAGATAAGCATATTATCAGATTAGTTATATACTACAATTTTCTTCTTTAGCGATATGATGAATGTAAGGCCAAAAAATTAATAAATATGTAAACCAAGTGTTTTTACCCGAAGTCTTCCTCTTGATTGTTTCAGTTTGTTGCCCTCTAATTCCCAGAATGTCACGTGTTGTTTACCACAAGTGACCAGTTGATGACTGTCGAACAAAGAGAAGCTGACCGCCAAAACTTGATCCATGTGACCCTGGCAACAAACACAAAGCCTTCAAATTTACGACAAAGCGGATTGCTTTTGGATGTTACTGCATTACCGTCTATCCATAATATTGGTCATTTCTCATATATTTATCAGGCTGGTCCCAGCTGAGTAGTGAGGGATAAGGTATCCGGAATACAGCTCAAGGAATCAGGAATCCCACTAAAGAATGCAATTCGGAATCCAAGTTCCACTGACAAACAATCAGGAATCCAGTACCTGGAATCTAGAATCCACCGCGTGGAATCCAGAATCATTAGGGACCTTACGAACTACGACGGCGACGGTAACAGGAACCTCAAAAAAAGCAATAGGTTTATGTAATGAGCAAAACAATGACTTTGCACGTGCATAACACTTTTTTGTCAATTTCTTTGCCGTCTCTGCACAACTACGACGTGAAATAGCCCAATTTCAAGTTTACTTCAGAACGGGAGCGGCAAGGCGATAAATTTTACCATCTCTGTCTGAACTCGGGCGCCGTTCCCTCTGTTCACTTCCAACCTAAATTCCCTTCTTTTATGTAACAGGGTGACTTGGGATAATTGCGAAATAGTTAAAAAGGATGCGGAGTCTATTTTTCAGCGACGTCTTCATGGACGTCGCCGTTGTCGGATCGTAAGGTCCCTATTCCCTTACATGGGGTGGCAGATAACACAAGTTTGGCTTTGCTTCCTGTTCAGTCTCCACTGGATATGATTTAGCCGGGGGTTGCCACCTCTAAACGACAGATTAATAACTCTTTTTAGTGAAAACATTTCAATCTCAAAATCGTTATTAAAACTTCATAGCAATGTCTTCCCTCGCACAATTTGCCGAAAAATTTCAGTGACATCCGTCGTATCACAAAGTTTTATTGTTAATAAGTTGTGAAAAAGGAATCTGTGCCGTGCAAGTAACCCTCATTAGTGACCTTAACAATGAAAGGATTCATAAGTGAATGTGAATGAGCACTGTAGAGGCCCTACCCTGGCAAAGGCAATTTTTTTCTTTCCTGTCTTTCGTGTCCAGTCCCACACGGTCAACGTGTGATATTCATTATCCTCAATTGAAGCAAGATATGCTCCTTGGCTTTTCTGAAACAAAAAATGGACAAAAAGACAAAGAAGGTGTTATATTCTCTTGAAATGCTATTCGGTAATGCAACGTCTTCATCTCTGGACGGCGACTTTTACCGATCAAAAGGTAGGGCATTCTCGTCCCCAGAGCTACTCGGCTTAATTTGTAACCGACAATTCCCGACCACGTGACCAAGAAACGACGGGCTCTGGGGAAGAGAATGAAGGTAGGGTAAGGGTGACCGGTACCCACCATTTAGTTGAGAAAACCGGAAATTCAGGTTGGAAAATCACACGGGCTGTGATTTGTGGGGATGCGATTTTTCTCATCTTTTAGGCCTCTCAAGTTCATGTCGGGATACACTTTGTCCTTCTCCCACCACGTCAAATTTTATAGTGTTATACTGCACAAGATTTCCACCCGGATGGTTTGTGTAAATGGTAGGCAGGTTTCCATTTTAAAATCCGAAATGAGGTCGACTAAAGCGAATACAAACTTACTTACCTTGTTGGAGAAGGCCAGTGCAAAGACGGCATCTTCAAAGTAATCCACTCCAATGATACAGATGGTTTCTAATGAGTCTGAATCCCACACTCTGATATGAGGCTATCAAGACAAAAAAAAGGCAAATAGGCTTATGATTCCGTACACTGATGATGTATGCAAGGAACAGATCAATTATATGTTTGAAAGAAAGGAAAGTATCTAAATGGTATATTGCTATTTTCTGTGTTAATGTCTATTTGCACAGGTGGGTTTTACAGGTCCCCTTGTTCTACTGATAAGCCAAGAAAAAAATCTTCCGTAGCAGGAAAAAGAAATGTAAAATTATGGTTGCATGTTAGCTTGTTAGCGTGCAGTCTTTGTTTGGAAATGGACAGAATTTCAAATGATCAGTTGCAACTTGAAAAATTTCCCAGCCCTTCAAAACTGTCTTTGAGTCGATACACACTGCTATGGTTTGTCTCCACTCGTTAAGTCACTTAATTGAATTCCCTCTCCTATCAATGGCGCACGAATAACGGCACTTACCAACACGATCAGTTGTTAAATCTTTATGACAAAACATATTCACGTGGTCAGATTTCACAAACGAGAAATAAACGAAACGAACTCAGCTATTAGTTCAAGTAGTTGTGTTTTTATGTCAGTTAACAATCAAAATTCTTCAACTGCATGGTCTGGCCAAATAAATACTTGAACACAAGGAACGAGAATCTGTCAAAACAATGTCATGTAATGTCACGTCGTGGATTAGAGGACAACTAGGGAGCTTTAGCATCGACAACGGCGCCGGCAGCGAGAACGCATTTTAAAATTGAATTCGCGTTTTTTCCAAAATTTGTCGCGAATTTCCCTGGAGTTGATTTTTTTGGGGACCGCACTCAAGTTTAGAAAGAGAAAGAAAAATTCGTCGCTAGTTAACGTCCTCTTTACAACGTGAAATTAGAAATTTTCAGTAGTCGTGTAGTGACGGCAAAGAAATGAACAAAAAAGCATGATGCACGTGCAAAAGTTGTTGTTTTGCTTCATAAACCTATTGCTTTTTTGACGTTCTTGTTGCCGTCGCCGTCGTCGTTGTTAAAGCTCCCGCGTAACACGTTAACCGTAAGCTCCGACGTCTGACTCTGCATACAATCACCTTAGCTTCATCCCCATGACCTTTAACTTGACCAGAGGCAACTGTAACTCCATCAGGGTGTACACACAAACTGAAGGGAAAAGAGAAAAAGTAGATTTATAGACTGCCTAACAATAGAAAAAAGGCCATTTCCGAGTTCCCTCAGGCCTCTGTTTCAGCCTTTGATACGGGAATCATTTTTCACTCTAACGCAAATAAAACTCATTTTCACAAAAAAGGTTGTGCACCTAGTCTCATTTTGAAAGTGAGGGTTTTTGGAACTCGGAAGTGGCCTATTTATGTATGCTCGATTTCTGCCGATCGCTCGGTCCTCCCCGAAAAGAGACGAAGTCTGTTCGGGAAAGGAGCGCGGCCTCATTTCCCGAACAACGCCTGGTAATCGAGCCTACAATATATAATGTGCTTGTCAAATTTACAAAATGACGATTGTTGGGTGCTTTACTGTCTACTCCCCCACCGAAATCTAGTTTGAATACTGCTTCATAGAGGATCAGCCAATTGTCTAACGCGGTGATCAATATTAAAAGATGGAACTTTTTTTAAGCTCGTTCAAGATAAGAAGAAACATGAAATTTTACTTTGCAGTGAGTATTGGGACAAAAGAACAAAGGCAACAAAGCATTACCTTTTGATATCATCTGTATGTTCAGTGTAGTGCCGCTGTTTGTGACCTTGTACGTCATATAAGACCACTACTGCTGCAGTAAAGTAAATAATTTCGCTGGAACGGAGCACTAGCAGATTATTACGGCAGTCTCGACCACGATAGCCATACCTACAATATCGACAGGCAAAACAGGAAAGTTGTTAGATGTAGTGGGATACGATTGGTGAATCCGTGCCAGATCTGCTATTTTGAATCTCTTTAAGGTGACCAAGGTCACCAAGCGTCAAAAAATATATACAAGAGGTGATGTTTTGCTTCAGTTATAAAACCATTTTTTATGTCGCCGGTGTTGTCGTGGTTGCGTAAGCCGCCTACAGTGTAGAAAGTAATTCAGCAATTTCTATTTTCATTGCTCATCCATCTGTTTGGCGAAAACATACCTCGCCTCTTTCTCAGCCAATCAGAAGGAAAGCGTAAACACTAGCCAACGCTCATTTTCCCGCCATGCAGTGATTTGCTGCGGCGCCATTTCTGTCGTCACCCAACGCTCCTCGATGCGTTGCGTTTCCTTGGGGTTTCCACGATTAAAATGGCAGTGTTTCCAGCCAGTAATGGAGACAGCCCCAGTTACCGTTATTTATGTGGTTTATTGCTCATCTATTCAATTTTGTTTGTTTTCTGTAGCTTTACATGTCCTCTTGTTAGCCTCACTAATAACAAAAGTAATTACTTAACTCAACCACTGTCAAGTGCTACTTACACCCATTCCAACTGCAACTGTTCCTCTGGGGGGTAAGGTGACAGATCCTTGTCAAGGTACTCGTCAGGGGGGTATACGTAAATATTGCGCCGCCGCAAGGAAAGTTTAACAGGTTCGGGTTCTAGGGGAAGAGAAGCAGAGTTAATAACAATCCGTCACGAAAGAGTTAATCTTGCATGGAAGAAGCAAAACAAAAGTGGGGGGAGGGGGGGGGGGGGGGAGGGAGGGGGGGAAAAGCGCGCGGGAAAAAGAAGAGGGAGCCCTTTCCCTCTCTCCCCAACCCCCTCCCTTTTTCCCGTTTGACGTCCGACGGCTGCCACGCAGGCTAGAGGGTCACTAGATGAGACAACAACGTGTAGCACAAAATTATGTCGCATTCACACCAACTAAACATCCTTAATGAAACTAGGTTGTAGAAGGTAAAAAAACAGTAACAGATAACTAGAACACAAGCTTTAACACAGCATTCAAATGAACTTTACCTCGTTGTGTAATCGCACTAAATTTACAACTGGAAAACGTACAGAAAGCAGCTTAGATAAACAAAACAAATTCTAACCGTCTTTAACTAAGAACCATTTCAGGTAAACGTGTTTAAGCTTTGGTGTGAATGGGGCTTTTAGTGTTTGGATGACAGCAAAACAAACGAGGGCTTCAAACTAATGGCGAAATTTAACTGAGTGAAAAGTGGACAGATGACTTGCAAATCCATTAAAAGTAGCAGGCCAGAAGAAGAATTACGAGATTCAAGAAGGAACAAACTTATGGTCAAACTAATTGTGATCAGTGCCAGGTTAGATTCGTCATCCGTTGTGTTAATTTTTTATTATTATTATTATTTCTACGTTTTATAAAGTCAGATATTTTATAGCCAGTGTACAAGACGTCACAAAGTTTTTTATGTTTTTTTTTTTTTAACATTTAAACCGGATTTAATCACCTTGTCAAATATATTATATATTTTATGGTTTTTCTCCGTCCTTATTTCATACCTTTTTTTCAATAAACAGGTTGCAGGATGTTCTGGAGTTTTCACTGTTTGAAGGTTCTTTCAAATTAGCCATAATTACCCGTTTATTTAATGTGTTAAAAATCCTATGTTTGAAATTGATCTAGAAGCTGGGGTACATTTGTCATTTTCATATTTCTTTTTTCATGTTGTCAGGAAAACCATAGAACATAGTTTGGCCAATTTTAAGTGATTAACGAAAGAGCTGTTACAGCCTTAGTGCTTCTTAACCAGGTTATTTTATGATTACTCAGCAGTGTTTAAAATAATACCTTTAGCTTGCGGTGACCTTTTTAATGAACTTTTACTGCGTTCGAAAAAGCGATGTCCTTCTATAAAGCCAGTGTTATCATCTGCTGCACAAATTGATTACACATTCTTAAGACAGAGAAGAGTTAAAGCGGCTCCCGCATTAGCGGACACCACCGCCGGGAAACAGAAAAAGTGTCCTTTTTCAGCGCTACCCGCCTACGGAAACAGTCCTCTTCTTCGTAAGCGGCTACGGCGACCGCTACGAAAACTCCAAAAAGCAATAGGCTAGGTCTAGGTTAGCAAAACAACAACTTTGCACTTGTATCACGTTTTTTGTACGTTTCTTTGCCGTCACTGCACAACTTTGACGTAAGCAATTTCATTTTTTATGGAGCACGTGAACACTAGACAAAGATTTTCTTTCTCTTTTTCCAAACTTAAAAACAGACCTTTAGAATTTAACTCAAGAAAAGTTCGCAAACAACTGACAAATTGAACGAGATGGAATAAGAGCGATGAAGTTTGAAACAATGCGAATACACTTTTTAAGTGACGTTTTCTCTACCGTGGCCGTCGTTGTTGCTTAAGCTCCCTATTAGAGAGCTTAAGTAACAACAACGGCTACGAAAACATCTCTAAAAAAGTGAAGTCGTGCTCAGTGCTTCAAACTTTATCACGCTTATTCCATCTCATTCAGTTCGTCAAATGTTGGCAATTGTTATCAAACAAACTTCAGGAAAAGAAAAAGAAAGTCGTTGGCTTGTGTTCACCGCGTCCTCCACAAAACGTGAAATTAGGTATTTTCACGTCATAGTAGTGAGGTGACGACGAGGAAATGTACAGACGAGCCTGCAGAGTTGTTGTTTTGGCAATCTAAACCTATTCAGTGCTTTTGCTGCCATTTTTGTTAACGTCGCCGTCGTTATAAGAGGTAGGCAGTTACTTACAGAAGCTCGCAACACTCACATTAAAAGTTGTAACATATCGACCACAATTTTCCACCATCTACACTCTTATCGACCACAGAAATGATGTCAAAATGTTCAAAACTTAAGTGCATAGTTTTGAACATTTTAAGGCATATCTATGGTCGATAAAAGTAAAGAACATGGACAACTGTTATCGATTTGTTAAGTATCACTGCATTAAATGATTGCCTTTTCGTTGTCTTATAGAGTACCCCCTAGTACTAATTATGGCAACAAAATTTAATGTAGTACTAAGACTGAAGGTTAAGTGATTCTTTCCTTGGCGGTGTCCGCATATCATCGGAGATTAGAGGACATAGCAGCTGAGCGTAGGCAGATCCTCAAGAAAAACATTAAGAATAAATGTTTATCAAGTACCAAAAAACCAATATTTATACATCTGGTCTTGGTTTCTCTCGAAGTGGTTAGTTTGAATAAAAGTTAAGCTAATTTTTGAAAGAAAATTTCCTTTTCTTGCAATGTGCAACTCCATTGAGCTCATAAAATTGCTGGCCTGGCCTTTACTCAGGAAAGAACAGTTATGTTAACCCTCCCGCCCCCCCCAAACGGATGTTCAAAACAGCCTACAACCAATCATGAGTTACAATAAATTTAAACCCTCTTTGAGCACCGACTCGCCTTGAAGCAAATGGGTTAGAGTAAAGAAATTAATATAATGGAGCTTTAAGTTACATGTCTTTAGTAGATAAATCCTGACATCTGAACCTTCCACAACCAAAAATGTGGGAAACTTTGATAGAAAACCACCCTGAAAGCCACCTTGAACTAACATCATATTTATCGATAGCTGTTATAAATTATAATATTTTGTAGTTCAATTACAGGTGTTACCTGTGCTGGTCTGTGTTTCAGTACTTATTGTCTGGTTGCTGATTTGTTTATTTAAGGTCGCTGCACTTGTTCGTCCGTTGTTTCTGTTTGAAACTCTTCCTTCATCGGATGACTTCAAGGAACTTCCAAGTGCAATGACAGAAAGGGCTCTTTCAAGAAACCTTGTCAATTCCCTCCAGCTAAAACGAGATAATTTCATAAAAGTCATTAAATACAAGGCGTTTGTACTAACAATACAGTTGAAACTCTCTCTTTACTGACACTTTCATATATGATGGACACCTCTCTGAGATGGACACACATCTTAGTCTTAGCATATATTCTTATAATATATAGATTTAGCCAGGGCTAAAAGCGAAGCTCTCGATAATATTTATAGATGTTCAAACAAAATAAAAAATCGTGTAATGGTAAGCGGCGAAGGCATGCAACGCAGGAAAACGGTGAAAAACAACACTAGGTCTAATTAGCAAAAGCAACTTTGCACGTGCAGCACACTAATTGTTCTGAGCACACTTTTTTGTACATTTCTTCGCCGTTGTTTTGCACGCCTACATCGTGAAACTTCAGAAACTTCTCAGTTACACGTTTTATGGAGGAAATGTCGTACGTGTTCCCGTTCTCTTTTCTTCACTGCCGCTCATTTTCACCTTGCATTGGTGGCCGCTAGCATTTCTCATTTTGTCACCGCCGCTACAAAATTTTCATGTTGTTATTCCAACCAAAAAAAGTGTCTCCTTCGGTTTTTTATCTCTCGTTCTAAATCCCTCTCGTCCTTGAGCTTCGCTGGCCTGCCGCCCACTTTCTCTTTATCTCTGTCTTTCTCTTGCTCTATATTCCAAATCTGTGGACATGACAATTTATCTAAGCTTAATACTTTAGACAACACGGATACAGAAACAACTTCCGCCTTCCGTTTTCGTCTTTATTAACTCTTTTGTTGTGTCTGCTTTACAAAACGCCGGTGGCTATGCGATTTCCCGCCAAAATAACCTCGAGTTGCATTTGGGTTGCCATACCTATTGATTGAGTTATTTTACACTGGTATGCCTGTGGTGCGGACGGACGGTCTCTCGGGCGGAATTTCGGGCGGGCGGTGTACGGTCACGTGATTACCAAATTTTCTCTGATGGGTAGATTACTTCATTTTCTTACCCATGGTGCTCCGCTGGCGCGCTTCGCGCGCGAGAGCTCCGCTATAAAAGAATACCAGGATTTTACAGCACCTTCAAGAAAAGATGAACTACCTAGGCTGAGATGTGGACTCAGATTGAGAGTT
Source organism: Porites lutea (assembly GCF_958299795.1). Classification (NCBI taxonomy): domain Eukaryota; kingdom Metazoa; phylum Cnidaria; class Anthozoa; order Scleractinia; family Poritidae; genus Porites; species Porites lutea. Next base: position 39,791,240 of record NC_133204.1, read on the forward strand.
AAGGTAAGGTTAGTTTCGCTTGAGCTGGAAATTGCAAAAGCATTACCATTTTAGAGCACAGTAAAAGTGTCTTGCACATACCTTACCCAACCATCTCCATCGATATCAAACCTTGCTAGCAGCCTTTCCAACAGTGATCGACTGAGGGGAAGTTTGTGATGTTTACACAACATCTTCATCTAAACAAATTTAATGAAAACAAAGTAATCAATAAAAAAAGCAAATCACAATAAAATTGAACAATACATTAGGTTACATGTACCAAAGGAATAATTTTGTAGCATTTTACTTTTTTCCCAAGGTGTTGACCCAGAAAATATTTATACTCTCCCACAGGAGATTTCATTGGTTTGAACATCTGCTGAGGAAAAACATAGTTTATATGCTCATACTTTAATTCAAAGTTTTGGCCTTTAAGACACTTGGAATGACTCTTCATGGAGTGTGAAGAGGTATTATTTTTGAGAACACATGAGACAAAAAGAATTGGTAATGTAATCGACAAACCTCTTTGTTCCCTATGAAGCCAGTTCTCCCTCTGTCGCAATTTTGACATGAAGTTTTCAGCTCATTGTAATCCCAGTTTCCTCCATCTTGGATTAGTTGATTCTCCACTTCAAGCAGGAGTTGAGCATCATTAGTTTTGTTGTTGGTCTGTTGACCAGTATTGGTGTGCACTGGATTTGACAAACCAACAGCACTTAACTTGCCTTTATCCTGCCATGCATTAGCTGATGGATGGCAGTCTGCGAACACAACAAGTAAATAAATATATAATTTGCTCAGTTTAAGACTTTAAGAGACTGTTCTCTGACAACATTTAAATACTGAATATAGAGCCAAAACAAACTGAATGTTGTATATTCATTTTGAGTGTGACAACTTTAAAGTGAAAGTTCTGTCCAGGAGTTTGTAGGAGGATTTAAAGAATAACTAAGATAGTACGCGTGCTCTGATTGGCTGAGAGGCATTTTTCATGAGAGTTTGTAAACATGGTTGTGACATCAAGAAGTTTCCTTTACTTACCCGTTCCCTTGACGGTTGAAACTTGGAAAATCTTTACAATTATAGTAACAAATTTTTTTTTGGCTTAAGTTGACATTTTAAGAGAAAAATGCATATTTTGGAAAGCACCTTTTTTGCAAAACAAAAACTGATTACACGTGCAAGACATTGTGTACAAGACTTTGCAACTGGAAAGAATTTCTCTCTTAACCAGTGCCATAACAAAAGAATTTTGCGTTTTTTCTTGGGAAGGTCAATTTATAAAAGCCAAAGAAATCTTTCCCCCCGTATTTGCATATATGATATAAAACACTTTAGGGGGTAAATGGGAGAATTCTCGACAGTTACGCAACTGTAGTACTTGATTTGTAAGCATAAAAACTTTTAAAGTAGTTATAATTAGCTTAGGTGTCTAGTAACACTAGTGTATGCTTGCATTAGACATAAAGAAGTTCAGCTCAGATAATTAAACTACAATTTACCTAGCAAATATTTTGTCAATGGTTCATGTAAAACTCCTCCACTTTCAACTTCAAACTTCTTGACAAGTTCTTTTAATGTTGGACCAAGAATAAATATTTGGTAGCTAAGGAGCACTTGACGCAGCTCTTCAGTTGTTATTCTTCCTGAGTGGTCTGTATCCAGAAGATAAAATTTGTGCTTCACAGCCTTCAGCTTATGTTCGCTGACATTGATGAGAGCTTCCCTTATTCTTTGAGCAAGGTTATCTGAAGTCACTTTATTGGATTGACCTGATAATTGAAATTAAAGAAAAGTTAAAATAAGAATAATATAAATAATAAAATTGGGGCCAGGCCGAGACCAGATTCTATAGTGGTAATCATTAACAAGAGACACAAGAGCTGTCAAATTATAGATATATATGGCATTTCCAGAGGATGGATGGGTGAGCGAAAATGAAGATAAGAAAGTTGAAAAGTACCAAGATCTTGCAAGAGAAATTCGAATAATGTGGGATGTAAGGACATAGGTGATTCTGGTGGTAATGGGGGCATTAGGATCAGTACCAATGAATTTGGAAAACAACCTGAAGGCTATTGATGCGAAAATCTCTGTGAAAATGATCCAGAAATGTGCACTGTTAAGCTAGGTCAGCAAGAATTTTAAGAAAGTTGCACGAGGTGTAGAGGAGAGGAAATCAAACAGATGGTGTTCCTTGGCTTTCCTGGGCAACTTGTTACTCAAAGCTATAGAAGAAACTAGCTGTAACATCATCAGCTGTGCAAAATTTCCAATAATAATAATAATAATAATAATAATAGTAATGATAAAATTAATAATAATAATAATAATATAATATGGTGTTATTTTAAGTGCTTTTTATCTTTAAAGAATTCCAACATAATTTTTGAAACTTACATTTTTGAATGAGCACTGAATTAATCAAAATACATTCCTGTACAGTTTGTTTATTGCTAAACAATTTGTACTTGTCTTAAATGTAAATATAGTAAAACTTACCATCAGAAATTGGAGGAAGCACGGGGTACGTCCTGCTTCCAATCTTGTGTCCTGCAAGCCCTGAGTCATACTTTCCCCATGGATAGGTTGCATTCAAATTATAGCCACTTTGTCGTGAAGATGTGAAGTCTCTGTATTCTGGAACTGTTACTAATTTTCCACCAACTATCTTGGTTACAAATCTTGGCATTGATGTCATTGTCCAACCAAATCTTCATTTTACTTATTTTAATTCCTTCTGCAAGCCAACGGCCAAGATCATTTAATTTAACACACTTTTACCATTTTAACAAAGTCATACCATGTAGCACAAAAATAATCATATATATCAATGCACATAATCACATTATTCAGCATCATTCTGTCACCATAAAATTAAACCTTTCCATACTGTGGCTGAAGAATGCTCCACAAACTGACTAGCACTGACTAAGGTAACCCTTAGAGGAAATTGTACTTTTTTTTCCAAGCCTTAAATTCTTTAAGGTCGTGACCCGCCCCCCTTCCCCCTAAAAAAACCAAAACAAATCAAAACAAAACAAAAACTATGAAAATATTTAACGCCTCAAAGTATTTCATATGCTTGTTTTCTAACTATATCCACCTTGTCTCTATAACGCATTATTTTTATGAGTATGGACGATGTTAAAACAGGTATTAATGTTTGAGGTAACTCAATCTTGGGGTCACAAATGGAATCCAGAAAATCTGGGCTCTTGAAAAAAAAACTAGAGCTGAATGAAAAATCTTGGAAAAAAATCTGGTGTGTCTTTAAGTCTCACTTCTGTTTGTATTTTTCCATCAAGGAAAGTCAAACCAGTGGCCAAAAATTTTTTTTAAATCAGGTTCTCGGAGACTTTTAGTCGTTTTACCCTTAGACACTCCTCTTCCTCACTGCAGAGGTTAATATGCTGATGAACTTGGTGTTTGGGGTTTCCTTTTCACGTCATCAGAAATTTCCTTACAGTGTAAACAGTTTCAAGTCTAAAGCTATGTCCCACATACAAACAAAACGTACTGGTCACCATTAATAACAAAAATTACCATTTCACCCTCATTTGCCCATTGTATCAAGAACGAATTGCGGTATTTCAAA
>NC_133204.1:39797322-39839822 GCF_958299795.1 Porites lutea
CGTTTTACCTCGCACTAGATGCTTTACAGTCTAAAACTTTTTACTGTGGTTACAGTTTAAATTGTCATCGAAAAGGTCAAATCGGGTTTAATTGTCGATGATCATGGCTTGCGGTTCTTCAAGTCTGACAGCTGGTCCATCCAGCGCTTTTGAAATTTGTTGTATTCAAAGAGAAGCTCTTCTTTCTTTCCTATATCCTTGGTCAAAGGAGTCACTTCAGTGTCTGTTTCCTTGGTAACAGGCTGTTTTGACTGTGATTTGGCTGCAAGAAAATACAGACTGGTAATCATATGTCAGTTATAGCAATGCCGAAGAGGAAAATTATGATGAAAGACTTTGCGTGATTAATATGATGGCTAAGGCAGCAAAAATATGGTGACACCGAAGGGCCTATTGTGAGGATTGTGGTTACTATAATGATAATGATAATGACGATGATTATGAGGAAAGTGACCACAGCTATGATCAAGTAACATTAATCTTTTGCCTGGATTAATACCATAGGATCTTATGCATAGCACATTATACAACGCGGTTTAACGGTGTCTACTTATATTACACCTAGGTGGAAATGTAACCATAACGACTCCAGTTGGAAAAAGGCCTTTGAAATAGTTCGCCAATTGATCAATCCATATTCTTGTTCGTTCAGACAACACATTTACTGTACCTCACACAGGACATACCGTGTTTGCGTCTTCGACATGAAAATTCCCACACAAGCCCAATGAACACAAGACCAGACACAACACCAACACCAATCCTGACCACGTTGCTAAAGAGATGTTCTTGATAGAAAAGGCCTTCTGCTTCTTTCACTGCATAGTTCTTTTCAGTATTCTTACTCTGACGAGGAATGAATAATATCATGTACGTTAAAATACAGCTGAGAAAATCACAACCAGCCGAATGAAATTCTTTGAAGTCTGGTTAGCTCTAACTCTATTTATCTGTAAATGGAGTATTTGCTCTGTCAATGAATCCTAGATTTACGCTCATCGTTACTGGCATAGGTGAAAAGTGCCGGTGCCCGCGATGGTGGTGCGAAGACAACAAAAATGTGGTGGGGTAACAACCGGTTTCGCCACTTGTCGAATCCGCTACGTCTTAGTTCACAATAAATTCGCTACATATTACTTTCTGTAAACCACTGAATATATTGCCTTAGTCTCTCGAGAAAAAAATCTCTTTTAAGCCTGCCCCTCGTTTTTGTTTTTGCTCTCTCTGTTGCGCCTAGTCGTACGGCCAAGGAACGCTTACTTCGCAGCTAAAAAAAAAACGAACGAACATACTTTACAGAGACGACAGTAAAAATGAGTGTGTATTGAAAAGGTAATTGTACTAGTAAATATTACTGAAAATAAATAAATGGATTAAATTAGAGTGGGAGCCCTTATACAATGGCTTTTATAAGGAAGCATTCACAGTAACAGGATGGTCGTTACACGGGTCGTAATTAGAAAGAGATATGAGGGACTTGTTAATTAATTTAATAGCGAACTGATTAAGGTCAACCAGTTTGCTATCATACCAAGGTGACCCTGAGCCACTTTTAGCCACTAACGGGTGTACTTATCTTCCTTGTGATCAATTGCCCCCTCTTTTACAAAAAAAGGAATATAATCCCCCTTAAATGCTTGTCCTTACCTTAACAGGCTTGAGGTGTTTGGCAATATTGTCAAAGATTTCATGGTCGAAGTTTGTCATGTATCGTCGCACGCACTGTGTAGTGATTGGCGACCCTGTGGGCAGTACTAGGCCGTATGTGATTGGATGTTCAATAGTGCGCTCCACTCGAATTGGTTCCTTCTCCATCCAATTAGAAAACCTTGTCAATGCGTAGTTGTCGATCAGAATTCCGTCCACCTCCTGAGCCATCAGTGCTGTGGTCATTTTTGCAGGGGTGTCAAATGCTGTTAACAGAGGTAAAACACTTAAAACTTAAAGCAGCTGCGTCAGGAAATTTATGTAAATTCAAATAGTGGTAACTGCCACTAAGTTGAGTGAAATATTCGAATTACCCGGTTCAAAACGTTAAAAGAAGGTATAAAAACCATACTCTAAGTAAATACAAAAGGAAGCGCGGAAGGACAAACTTGGAGAAGAATGAAACGATTTGCAGTTGTGGTTTTGAAAACTTGCTTGTTCTTTGTAACGTTTGAAATAATGCTCAGGAGACATATTTGTGTGCTGCGAAGTGGTGATTTTCTCATTCACAAACAATTTCCAATCTTCATAGCGAATGAGGGAGTGTAATTGGTATTACTTACAAAATGAACAAGACATCCCCGGACGGCAACCGTGATATAGCCCCTATAATGGCTCCTTCCGACGGGAAACAGTGAATTTTGTTTCCCCAGAATCTCAGTGAAGGCCAAAGGAAACAGTAATGGTTATATTAAATAGTTTTGCCAAGGGGTAGGGATTGGGTGATTTGACGGACAGCTCATTAAACACTTGACTACGAAACAGTCGGTTCTTTTTTTCCCCTCAGAATCTATTTTTCAAGGTACGAAGTTTGGGTCATCTTTCCCCAGTCTCACTCTCCATTTTCACCCTCGCTCCAGGCCTCTCGTTAGATCGCTTGAGCGTTCTTGACCTGCCCAAAAATATGTGCCGTTTCGCAGTCTGATTAAACCCAGTGGAAGTTAAAATTGGTTGAGTCTAATGACGGCAGGGATTCGAGGGCCTAACATCCCGTCAGTTCGACAGCACTTGGAGGATTTTCTATGTAAGAATGTCAAGTGCTACAGTATACTCATTAATCAAGCCTAGGTATTTGATTTACACACCTTGAGCTAAATTCTGATCTCATTATAGTAATTGTCTTCGAGAAGCACATGATTTAAGATTAAAGAGTTCAAAGGCACCTTTTAATGGGGAACATATGGAATGGCGAGAATATAGGGGAACCTCCCCAACCTCGTTCCCAGGGTTCTCTCCCACCCGTCCCTACGGAGCGAGAGTAGGAGAAAGAACCTGGGAACGAGGTTGGAACCTCCCTTCGGGGATGGGTAAGAAGCACAGGTTTCCCACCCCACCCCACTGTTCCGAGTACCCACCGATCTCATATGTGCGCTACATCAATTATTCATTCAAGTCACTAGTCAATTGATTAATTGATCCAGGAACAGCGATGTACAAGTCATTTGCTATCCAGATTCAGTAAGTGCACTCAAGAGCCATAATGGCTCTTAGTGCACTTTATGTTCGCCAAAAAATAATAATAAAAAAACATAACGTAGTAGCCGTGGTACCTTTCATGTCGAGGTTGATGCTAACACCAAGACGAAACTCCTCGCTTCCATTAACTGCCCCGACCTGCAAAGGATGATACGTAAAGCAATAGACTTTGATCTTATTCTTTGCACTTGATAAGCATAAAATAAATACTGATACACTAGTATCTATATGCCTGTTGATCTGGGACGAGCCAATTGCTGAAAGCCTTAGCTTTAATCCGGCTTTTGAGTTACTATGGGAATTGACTTTGGATTGCTGTTATATTGCCCTAAAGAAAAGTAAAGTTGTTGGAAGATGAACTCAAACCACCTTTGCTCCATGAATATTAAAGTAAGGTCGAGTCGATGCCGTCACTGTGGCGGTTACCAATGCAGTAAAGATGGATATGATGTTTATACCAGTGATTATCCAAATAAAACAGAAGAGGCGCCCAGGTAAAGATTTCGGTGATCTGTCACCATACCTAAGTGGTGAGAAATGAAATAAAGGTGTTTTAAATCAGGGCCGTAGTAAGCCTTTGGAAACTAGGGGGGCACAAAGATTTTAGGGAGCTCTTTGTTTTTGAAAAGCAGAGGGTTTTGGGTCCGAGACATCATAGTAATTGTATGGTCATTTTAGTCGGTTTGAGTTGCCTTACTGAGATGCAAACGCAGACTTCATAGGAAGGTCGTATTTGGTGGTTGTCATGTACCAGAGAACAGACAATGAGAGAAAGTTACCAGACGAACCTTAGGGAGTAAAAATAGTAACATGGATTGTGAAAATGGATATAAATTGTAGTTTACCAGCATGACTTATGACTTACTGCAGTAATAGACCCTTACACGATTTTTTCAACTTTTGACTGGAAACAGTTTGCAAACATTCGTGAACAGGGCTGAAACGAGCGCCTTAAAATCGGTAAATGTGTCAAGTTTGAAAGTGATTTGTTAAAAACTAACGACGATATAGATTTCTAAAGTCCCTGAATTTCACAGGCGTTTGTATTGTAGAGTTGCACAAACCACCCCTATACAAACGTCTGTAAAATTCCGCGATATTGTGGAGCAAAATCTTCGCTCGCTTAATAGACGTATCATTGTCGTCCGGTTGTTCATTGGTAGAGGCAAAAGTGGGTTGCACAGCTAGAGAAAAATAATTGGGAATTTGGTTCGTCTGACTTCTAAATATGTAAGGAAATCTTTGAGGAAACGCGTTGTAATTTGGCGGGGAGTGAGAATAGACAAATGTGGAAATATGCAACAAGAATAACAAAATCGACACCGAATCATTTTCATCAGGGTGTTATATAGAGCAGACAAATGGGCCCTTTTTAGATCACTTACCCGACAGTTGTCATGGTAACAACGGCCCACCAAAACCCGTCCCAGGCTCCATGGACGAATGTGGTAGAAAATTCTGACGAGAAGAAGACATACTCCTACGAGGAAACAAATCAATTGAGAACTGATTATCAGGCATTTAATTAGTGCGGTGACATTCCAGGGTTTTTTCGCGACTATTTTTGCTTTATTGTTACTTTACTACTTGGCTTTAATTTTGAGTTATTTAGCTTTCCAAAATCCAATCGAGACCTCAAAAAAGACATTTTGAGCTTTCCATACGCCATAAGTGGATTTAGTTTTGAATTTGGCCTCCGATCCCTTCCTTCGGTTACCATGATTGTTAAATCTTTCTGAAAAACTTTCAGAAGTAAATTCTATTTCTGCGTCATCATATTCCAGTCCAGTGACAACTCAAAGTCCGGCATTTTCACTATCTTAAGCAGACTGAAAGAAATCATTAATTCTAAATGGCTTATAAGAATGGATACCTAGATTATGACTTTCTACTTCAAAATAATCTAGTCCAGTATAATTTTATCATACCAATAACCAGACGGACATTCCAGATGCTCCCGCGGCAGCCAATATAAATATCAAGAATGGCCAGGCATTAAATATCGTATCAGCAAGATTTTGCGTCCTTGTTTTCTGTGGAACAAGAAGGTTCAATTCTTTTAGACTCGATCCGTGTGGCAATTTTCTTTTATTTTTAAGAACTCTCATTTCAGTACAATATATAGTAGGTAACTACAAAGGCTCTATTTGCAGACTTGATGGGCGTTCCTAAATGCCAGTAGGAATAACCAAGCTAATCTAAATATTGGATGGAGAGGACTTAGCTTGCGTGCGCAGGGGCGTAGCCAGGATTATTCAAGGGGGGGGGGGGGGGGGGTCACAGAGGCTACTCACCAGATTGTCATGTCGACCTCCACGCCCATATTAACTAAAGACAAGAGCCGTTGACCCAAATACTTTATAAAAAAACAAATTTTAAAAAAGGGGGCTTTTCAACAATGGCTCTTACGGCCAAGATATTGTCATGGCGTTTTCGCCACCTGAATATTGTAGGTTGTTTGCTCAAAGAAAGGCCTACTAAGGGGGGGGGGGGGGGGGTGTCACGGGCACCCCAGGACCCCCCCCCCCCCCCCTAGCTACGCCCCTGGTGCGTCGTAAGCGTCGCCGAGAGGAGTACGTAGATGTTGTCAGTTTAGTTCTCAGGTCAGGCCTTGCCGCGTCAGCCTCAACAAGTGCTAATCTGTTCTGCAATGTCCTTTATCGTGAGCGGCCATAAAAAGGTTATAATTAATAATATATTTCGACAATAAATCAGTTACTGCCCCTGGAAAAATGAAAACAACCTTTTGAAACCTGAAACTCTTCCTTCTCATTATTTAAAAGATCTTTGTTTAACTTACAAATGGCATTCACTGATTTACCACTAGTCAACTCGCTTTTAGCGGACACCTCTACATAAAACGGTCACTTTGAGTTGGTTTCTACCTTTTATCAGTCGTTTTCCTTGACTCAGGCTCTGTAGGGGGAAACCTCTCTAAGACGGACAGTTATAATTAGAGCGCTTTTGGTTTTACCCAAAGTCTGAACTGGCCGGCCAGGATGGTCATCTTGAAAACGAAACAGGCTTTTTTCGAGAGTCTTCGCTAAAAATCCAACCCTGTTGTTCATAGTATTTAGAAAAAGACTGCTCCGATTGAACAGTTCTGCTTTAAATAGAGGAATCCTCTTTACGAATTGGCTGTTCCGGACCCCAGGTTATGTTTAATGATAAGCCCCCCTCCCTTGTGTCGTTGCTAACGCAGTCCGTGCTAAAGAAGGTTTAATGTATTTCACCTTACCTGAGGACTGTCATACACGAGAAGCATGACTCGCGGTGCTGCTACCACGGTAACGAACGGTTGATCTTTATACAGATCTTTATCCATTTTTGATACGTACACGGGAAATGTAAAGTCGTACATCTGTTCTGAAAAGTGGTCTTCTGCTTCTCGAATACTTTTAAGGAATCTTCCATAGACAATTTCACTTTTATTGCAACAATATCGAACGATCTGTTGAACGACATCTGTTAATGGAGAGAAAAATGAAGTGAAAGGTAACGCTCAAACATTGGGTGACTGCACTATGAGTTGTTCTTGGTATAATTGTAGCCTCCGCGAACGTAGACTATTTCCGGTGGAGACAAGCGGCAACTGGAAATACGTCTTCGTTGGCAGGCTACGAATGGAATTCCCCTGTCCGGTATTCTAGGCTTGGGTGAAAAAAGACTTTTCATGCGCCGTTACCGGTTTAGGTCGGTCAAGCCGGGTTAAATTTTTTTTTATATCGCGGGTCAAGGCTCGTGGCTTCGGCCGAAGGTATTTGACCTGCTGTCGACAACTGCACGCAAGAAAAATACCTCTGGCACCCAGAGTAACTGATCCCCTGAAAACTAAACGTCAAATTTCGGGTTATTGATGGCTAACATTAGCCATGAGCTGTCAAAACCGTGCGAAATGATTCCTTATGGATGAGCCTGATACTGAAAACTACTTATTCAGACTAAATATACAATAAACAATAGACAATACTGAAGTAAAGGGAAAAAGTTTGGTCACGTGGTACAAAGTGACGTTTACCGTTTGTCGTGAAAATGATTGTTACTTTCCCGATTGTTCCACACCACGTTATATCACAAACTGAAATTTCATCTTTCTCTTTTCTGTTTCCTTTTTTCATACTCTTAAACATTAGAAATGGCGTAGTTTTTCCAGGGTCTTACATGAAAATCTGGTGTCAAAATCCACAAATTAGATAGTCTGTTCCAGGCGTTTAGATTGGGGGACGGCGCAAAGAGATGTGAAAGGAAAAACAGAGAGGGGAGAGGTAGGGGGCTAGAGCGGAGGAACGCTCTCCTTCTTTCCCTCCCCTCTTTCCATCTTATTTTTTCCCCGCTCTCTGGCTTTGCGCTGCACACCACCATCTGAACGCCTGGAAAAAGCTACAAATTAGAATTTTTTGTTTGATAGGGTTCATACTCACTTGGAAATATCCCGCGTGCAGCAAAACCAAGCTGCTTGCCAATTTTTGGACCTAGGACTCCTGAATAGGGCTCGTGCAGGCTCCATGATATTGAGAGAGCCATCCCCTTGCTGCATCTCTCATCCAGTGAATGTGAGGTGAGATTTCTGAAGGCTGGGGTCACCGAACCAAATACTTTAGGCACGTAAATTTGCCGAAAAGCAATAAAAATGTCATCTTTGGTCAAATTGGCGTTCTTGTCCCAAGAGACAAACAATGCATTTGACATTAAAGTCATAGTAACGAATAATCCATAGCAAATCAAGACGATTCGCCTCATTGTAACTTCTCCGCTCCTGTGAAAAATTACAAATGCAAATAAAACTAGCCTGACAAAACAGCCGACCTTTCGTAACGCCATCTATATGGTTTCCCCACGAAATGACATTCGAGAAACGAACGCAGAAATTCCATACTGATGACACGTCAGTCCCCAGATCTGGGTAGAGCTTCTGATTGGTCATGCCGCGAGGAAAATATGCTTCAACCAATCAGAAGCACTATCCAGATTGGGGTAGTGACACGTCATCAGTATGGAATTTTTGCGCTCGTTTCTCAGACGTCATTTCGCAAGGAAACCGGTGGTCTCGTCCCGTCGTGGGTCTGGGTCGGGGTCTATCTTTTTTAAAGAATACTATTTTAGGGTTAGGGTAATTATAGAGCAAAGCCTGAACTTTGATTGTATTCATTAAAATAGTTTTAACCGCTTGCAACTTCAAAGTGAAACGGTTTCTCCGTAAGTTTAGAGAAGTTAAAAATGATAGTGATAATAAAAACACACACGCACTTTATGTTAAGGTAGTATTGTGTATCGCTGGCCAATTAATAAAAAAAAATTATCAATGTTTACTTAATTGGCTTATCTTTTTTGTAAACATATATCAGCCTTACTAGGGATCGCTGCAAATGTAAAATTGGTAATGAAATTGTTCTGAGGGCTCTTTAGAATTGGCCCAGGACTCCTGAATAAAGAATTGAAGGAATATAATAACAATTGTTTGATGCAGATTGGGTTTTCCAAGTGATCTAGTCGCCCAGTGTTTGAATCATGTATAATTTTAGTTATATACACAATTTTCTAAATAGTATTATTTTTTTTACAAATAGCTATCATTTCAGCATTGGTATAATTTTTATCACCAAAGCATATTTAGGAACGTTCCTTTAAAAAAAACAAAAAAAAAAAAAACAGTGCACTAAGTTTCAAATCTTATCTTATACGACACCGGTGGTTTCTGTCGCATCTGTGGAGTAAAAATTTAAATATACGTATACCTTTATTGACTTCACAGTATGACATCACACTCAGTGAATTCAAAACAATGTTATTTCGTCCAATTTTAGTCATAATTTTATTTCTTATTTCTTCTTTTAAAAAATTTGTTGGTGTTTTGAATGAAAGCGAATAGATGTTAATCGGGTAATCGGCGCGGGCTAATAAAAATCGCTACCAGAGTATCTCATATCGTTTGGTAGCGGGACAATCAACCGAGGAAGTCCTTTTAACGACACAATTCGCCGAGAATATTTTGGCTGGAAAAAACGAAGGCCTAAAATGAAACATCTAGATACCTGGGTTACTTGCGAAGTTTACTTTTTATAATGTGAGGCTATTGCGAGCTACAACAATGTGCATTACATTCACAAATAACTGGTCTTCTGTCTGCTGTTAATTGTATATTCGCCTATATTTTTTGTGCCTCTGTTATGTTACTGCTCTACAAAATAACGATGTTTTGCCTGTTTAAGCTTTAAAATCAAAAGTGCGTTCTGAAAACAAAAACGGAATATTTACCGCATCTTTAGGGCCAGCAATTTTCATGCCTTGTAGTCATGATTTTTTCTTCCGGTTGTTTAAGAAGATATCATCGAGCTTCTTCTGATTAATTCCAAACAAAACCTGATTCCCAACGAACGCTCGTTAACCATTCGAAGGCGAATTCTTTGAATCGCCAGCTTATGGCACGAGTAGTCTGCAATTCATGCCATGTAATGTACATGTACATGTATGTGATGTTCCGGATAACTTCCAGGTGTTTTGCTTTTTGCTTACAGCGCATGCCTACGACGCCGCACCGGCGTTCTTTAATGAAATATTTATTCGGAGATAGAGGATTTATTAACTCATATAAACAAATTTGCGGACAACAGAATAAAGCTTCGCCGCTGCAAATTGTATTATGTATTCCAGTATGTTAATCCAAAGGACGAAGACCGGTTGAAATCCTATTAACACCTTTCTCTAAGAAAGAAAACTTTGTTTTCGCAATTAGTAACCGACGCTTCAGGACAAAACCTCACTGAACACGGGGCCTTGCATGAAATTATCGAATCAAACTTAAACATTTAACCAGGTCAAAATAACCCCAGTTGGGGTCACTTGATAAATAACATTTTGCAAATATCGCTGATGTTTGATAAGGCGCAAAACCGTTCGAAGACGAAAAGCAGGTAATTGGCAATCGATCGTGTCAGTAACCACTGAATACTATGCTTATAATCATTAAAAAACTGGAATACTTAATTAGGTGCAAAAATTTCAGCATCAAGCAATTTCAATAATAAGAGCGATGGAAGTATACATTGTTTACTTGACAAAACTATCGCTTTTTTGGTATGAAATCAAAAATTCGAATTATTGTCAATTCATTGCTTTTTCCGTGTAATTCGTGCGAGAAGCGCTATAACAAGGCTGAAAGTATTATCTTCCAAATCCGTTAGCAGGTGCTGTTACCAATATATGACGGTGATAATTTACGCTACGTGATCTGAACTTGAATAGACATAACATTTCTAACAATAACTCTTGCGAAAAGCTTAATTTCTGTTCCTGAGATGAAAACGAGTTTTGAACTCAACAGAATTTTAAGTCCGGTTTATTGTTGGATAGATAGTACTGAACTGGATAAAGTCGCGTCAATCTCCCTGCCCGAAAACAAAAAAAAGAGTTTTCTTACTTAGTTTTAGTCTCACCTCAATGTCATGTTCAAACTTTTTCCAACACACTTGCTAGGAAAGTATTACGGTTATTTATCAGTTTATATAGTGAAAAATAAGTATCGCATATGGCCATTTGCTAAAGACACGATAGGTTACTATGGCCACAGAAAAGGATAAAACACCATCAGTTTTCTTTTTAAGCCACTTAAAACTGCTACTGCGTTACTTCTGAGACCATCATTTCTTTTGCTTCTGGGTCGCCAGTCTGGTTACTGCCTGAAAAATTTCTCGTATTCACAAGGATTAAGTTTGCCATCACATTTATATATGAGTCAATATCTTCTCCTATATTGTCTTAATTTTTTTTTTCTCTCATGTTTTCTGTCTTCTTGGTGTAAGGATTATTTTGCTGGTTTACTTTCTTTTTTGGCTTCCTTCGAGAAAGCGAGCCCTTCCCTCCTATCACCTGATGTTTTTCGAGACTACAAATGCTGAATGATTATGTTAAAGGCACAGCTCGTCTTCGCGTAACGTGTGAAATCGTCCGTCATTTTCATTCCCCATTTCTACACTGTTAAACTAAAAACAACTGAGTTAAGGCGCCTCAGCGTTGGACGTGGCCTGTGTGTCCCATCTTTCAGTCGAATCATTTACGATCGATATCGATCGTAATTGGACTCGCTGGGGGTATTTTCGACAAAATCGCGAAGTCGCAACGATGATGAAATTGATTGATGAAACGACAAGTGAGATCGCCTTGTCACCCTGATGAAATTTGACGGCAACGTTGGTCGTGCGGTGACGCAAAGCAAACGGAGGTCATACATCTTATGCTATAATTGCTTTTACGCATGCTTTGTAAGGGATTATAAATTGTAAATTGTAATTTGCTACGAAGCACTTAGAAGTTTTTATGAACTCGTTTAAACGTGTCCGTGAGTTGGAAGTGTTGGTTTTGAGGAGAGGGGAAAACCGGAGTATCCGGTGAAAAACCTCTCGGGGCAAGGAAGAGAACCAACGACAAACTCAACCCACACGTGGCTTTGACGCCGTGATTTGAACCCGGGCCTATTCTCGTCCCCAGAGCCCGTCGTTTCTTGGTCGGTTACAAATTAAGCCGAGTGGCTCTGGGGACGAGAATGAATCCGGGCCACACTGCAGGGAGGCAAGTGCTCTCACCACTGCGCCACCCATGATCCCCACAATCGTATATATCTATTAAAGAAAAACTGTTCAAATTTTTAGAATATGACGTCTCCTACGTTGAAGTTGATGCGCTAATTGATAAAATGAAAAAATAATTTAAGTTTAGTTTGTAGCTTTCCTCTTGACATATTTTTCTTTATTCTTTTTTTCGGCATTATGTTGAAATTCATGCGTTAATTAATAAAGCGAAAAATTAACTTAAGTTCAGTTTGTGGCTTTCCTCTTCGCATATTGCATTTTGCTTTGTTTTTGTTTTTTATTGTACTTTGTTTTGTTTGTTTGTTTGTTCGTTTTTCATCTTTTTTTCTTTCTTAATATTTAAAAATATTTATATATATTTATATATTTATATAAATATTTGAAAATGAATGCAAGGCTGGCAATAGGGCAAAGGGCTGATCTATTTGAGGCCAATATTTCGGCTAACAAAATTAGCCTTCCTCAGGGGCCAGAGCTACACTGAAAAAGAATACTATAACGGCTCCAGCATGTATTAGTATTCTTTTCCAGTGAAGCTGTGGCCCCTGAGGAAGGCTAATTTTGTTAGCCGAAATATTGGCCTCAAATAAATCAGCCCTTTGCTGTATTGCCAGCCTTGCATTGAGTTTTGTTTGAATTCCCACTTCAAGTGAGGTCTGGCATTAGCATCTTTACATTAGAGGTCCAGCAAGAAAGAACCAGTCGGTTTATTTACGCTTTAAGTGGACCTCTGCGTTCAAGAATTTTTAGCTTATATATGTTGCACAAAGTCTTATGCTAATGTATATTTTCTGTGTGATAAAACGAATATCTATATGTAAGAAAATTATTTTTGTGCAGTCTGGCTTGCTGCGATTAGCTCTGCGCTACCAGCAAGCCAGCCTAATCATCCCCGTAAAAAATTGAAGTTGATGGTTTTAGACTTAGCCTGCGTGGCAGGTGCAAAAAGGGGAGGGGGAGGGGGAAGGGAGAAAGGGAAAAGGGAAGGGAGTCCCCTCTCCCTCTCCCCAATTCCCCTCCCTTTTTCCCTTCTTCCCTATCCACTACCCCGTTGGGCGCCTGCTACACAGGCTAGTCGATTGTCCGTTCCCCTGCAGAAGTGTCGTAATCTTCCCTACCAGTTTTCATGTTGCGCACCGAACAACGATTGAGAGGCACCAACACAGCTATCATCACTTCCTCTATAAGCATGTTAAGCATTTCCCTTCTATTAAAAAATTGAAGTTAATTAGCTGCCTGAAATGTCGAAAGGTTCAAATGGAAGTAAAAAATGCAAGGTCAAGTAAGAACTATTTTCAATGCTGTAAGGTCTTCAGATCCATATCTCATCTCGCCCTGGTAATAAGGTCAGTGAAATTAGAATTGTAGGTGCATGTGTGTTTTAGAAAGACAAAGAAGAAGCTAAAACGGCTGACAGTGAATTAGGTTTTATTTAACAGCTATTGCTTTGGATCAATTGATTAATTATTTACATTAGTCGGTTACGGCCATTCGGTTGAGTAATAGCAGAATACATAATTCACTGATAATAGAATATATTGATTCATTTTAATCCGTGGCATTGAAATAACTTCGTTGTACTCAGTTAAATAATATGGCATAATGAGGAATGGCTAAACCACCCAAACCTTGAACCAGAAAAACAAGAGGGAAGGTGAGTCTTCGCCTCATTGTCTCTTCATCGCGCCAAATATTGATTGGTCTCTATAACAGTGGCTTCAGGGGCACATCAAGAGTTCAATTAGTACGGCGGGCAATCCGAAGCGCAGTAGTAGAACATTCCTTCGCATCTTCGCTCACAAAATTCTGTGCTCTCCATGTTGCAGAATGCTAAACAGTCCCAGAATTTATTCTCACAGACTTCGAAGCATCTATGGATACCTCTGACGATGTAAGCATTGATGTCATGATCGTTACTGAACATCACAACGAAGCACAGAAGCAAGGTGGCAGTTGATGATAATGTCCTCTAAGAGATAAAAAAGCCGTTTAGTAACTGTTATCAAAATATAACTCCCCGGTAAAATCGTACTAAACGTCAAACTAAAAACTAGCTAAATTTTGGCACGACCTTTGAACCGCATTTTTAAATGTAAAAATATTTAAAACAGAACCCGCTTTCGCTTCTTCCGGATCACGATGAACTTTGAAAACTTATTAAAAATCATGCACTGGAGCATCAAGCAGAGATACCTCGATAAAATTTGAAACTTTCTTTTGTATGTCTTACTAAAAATAGAGGACCATGCAGGCTATTTTAAATTTTTTTTTGCACTTCCTCGAATAGCTATGTCCTTGAGTTATCTCCCTCTGTCTACTAATGACTCGGATAAATTGTCGGTTGGGGTGACCCATATTAAAAGATACCAAGAGAGCATTCTCTCTTGAACATACAAAAGAAAGAGTGTTTTGTTTGCTCTTATCGAAAATTATTTGAAAAACGCTCCGAGAAAAGTAATCTATGTGTGATGAAAATACCGATAAACGTATTTCACAAAAAAAAAAAAAAATTAGTTATATTTGAAACTTTACCCGAAATAGATAAACTTGACACAAGGTCTACGACAAAGAAAGAATACTTTTAATTACCTTCATTGTCAACTTATTCACTGCTTCTCTAATTTGCCTCTTTTGTAGATCTCTCTCCAGCTTTTGACGACTCTCCTTGTCAGTCTGAAATTTCCACTGTCGATGCAGCGCAACCATCGCTTCTTTATAGAAAAATTGATTAATTTATAAATATGGACTCCGAAGAGCCGCTATTTCCGATAGTACTTAGGATGTTTATTTACGATTTCCCTAACTTTGGGGCGATTAACAGGGGCGTTACGGTATTCGGTATTTTGAACACGAGTGGCTTGCAAACTCTCTCATAACTTGCAATAAAGCCACGTCCTTTTCATAGATTGAAGTTTTAAAGATAAAACAAGCAGTGTTTTATATAGAAAAATTCCACTTTTATAGAAACATTTAAAAAGAGCCTTGTATGTATTATTGGTCATGACGAAGAGCACATTAGAAGAATTGGGCAGACCACTAGGTTCCAGTGACGTCAGTGATGACTGAGTTTTTGATTGATATCACTCATATCTGTGGAAAGGACTGAATTCTTACGACATAACTTTAGTCCGGGGGTGGGGGAAGAACTCCTATGTGACCCAGAAAGGGGTACTTTTTATAGTCTCGGTTTGGGGTATTAATTGCAGAATTTGGTCTCATTGAGGGTCTTCAGAACGAAAAGCTTATTAATTCATTATTTTCTCCTATAGAGATGTTACTTTTATGCTGTGTTAAGGACAGCACTGACTCATTTTCAGTTAGTTCAAGTCAATATGGCTCTTAATTGGTGTCAGTGACTCATTGCCTGTTTTAGCAAGGTATCTTATAGGGTTCAAAGAAAGCATGAGCCACGCGCACGCAGATTAGCCTTTCTTAGGTGTTTATAGTAGAACCTCCACTTACAGCCACCTCTCCACAACAACGACCACCTCTCTACAACGGCCACTTTTTTCCGGCGGACAGTTGATACATTGACTCTTGTTTAAACCTCAATAAAACGGCCAATTTCTCCTGATCCCAAGGTGGCCGTTGCGGAGGGGTTCAACTGTATTTCTAATTTACCGTCGAGTATTCCTGTCTCTTTTATACGGGTTTCACCCCCTGGAGATATAGTCTTGTCAATCGGTCTATTTTTCTATTATTTCTATTTGAAGTTCCCTTCCCTAGTGAAATCAAAGCTAATCTAATAATAATAATAATAATAATAATAATAATAATAATAATAATAATAATAATAATGATAATAATAATAATAATAATAATAAAAATGATAATAATGATAACATATCATGCGAAACACACAGTGACACGTTTCTTTCATAAAAATAGTCTAAAGAAACGTTGACTAACAAGAACGAAAAATTTCTGTCATATTCACGAGATACTTTTGTGGTATCTACTCTCTCAATTAGTTATCTCAAATAACTCCGGACACGAATGAGGATATCGTAATTGTTAAATGATTTGTTAATACGTGACAGTACAGCAACTTCCAAATATGCACATTTATCACAGACATAGTATCACGGTTATCGATACTTTAACACTTTAGGGAACACTTTCCGCCACCAACATATTTATGTTACGTAGTATGTTACAAAAATAAAAGGTTGGTCTATTTTTATTAATAGCTTATGATGATGTAACAAAAAAATCAGATCTGAATGGCTTGTGTGTATTGGCAGGTGCAAAAACAGCCGGTGAGATCAAACAAGGCTCCGTAGAAACCCTTGTTTCTGCAATTATAGGATGCAGTGGTTAGCAACGTTTCAAAGTTTGTTTGTTCAGTGTACATCATCCACACCTTTCCCGTGGATAAAACGTAATCACTTTAGAAAAAGACTTTCATCGTTGATTTTCCAAGCCATCAAAACCAATTTGTTTTCACACTGGCTATATTTGTATGTCGAAGCGTGTATGCGTTTATTATTATTATTTGTTTATTGTTTTGTTTGCCAAAAATTGTACAAATCAAATAAAATCTAATTACTTAAACTCTCATGGCGAGGAAGCCCAAGAGAAGCCACCGGGCTTATAAGGAATGATCTCCCTCAGTTAGATAATTAGAACAAAATATTATCATAATTACACATGGGAAAGTCAATGGCAGAGCTACAGTAAATCTTAAAATAAGTATATTAGATAGTCGTACTAATCATAGTTCTAGGCTAAAAAAAGCGAAATGACAAAAAGAAAAAAAAAACAAAAACAAAATAAAAGAGCAAAGGAAGAAAAAAAATACATACATATATATATATATATATATATAAATTACTATTTATGATAAGAGGAATGCTTTCAGCTTACATCAAAAGGAAGCGTTACTTGTTGCATTTCGAATTTCAAAACTAAGAGAGTTAAAAAATTTAGGACCTTGGAAACTGATGGAGAGCTTTCTTATATTAGTCCTGCATTGTGGTAAATAAAAATGCTCCGAACTTCTAGTGCCATAAGAATGCATCTGGCGTGTCACCAAAAACATGTTATTGAAGGTATAAGGAAGTAAGCCAGATCTGTATTGATACATAAATTTTCCTATTTGAAGTTTGTAGATACTCTCAACATTCAGAATTTTTAAATTTTAAATAAGGGGTCAGTGTGAGCATCGAAAGCACTCCTCGACATTATTCTTACGACCCGTTTTTGAAGTGTGATTCATCTTCTGAGGTTTGATGGGTAGGTCGATGTCCAGACGCTCACGCAGTAGAATAAGTATGGGTAGATAAGGCTAAAATAAAGCATCCGTAAGGTGGAATTATTAAGGCAAAAACTAGATTTATAAATTATACCTATGGCTTTAGACCCTTTCCGAGCAACATTATGTATATGTGATTTCCATGTTAAATGTTCATCCAAAATTACACCAAGAAAAGTAGCTTCCTTAACACGATCAATCGAATAATTACTAATATTAAAAGCTAGATCAAGTGTTTGCCTGTTTTGTCTCGGTCTGAATTAGATTTCTTAACATTTAATTATCCTTCCTTTACAATTTCTTTAAATAAAGTCAGTTATGTTCATCAGTTAGAAAGGAAACTTATGAATTCAAATAACAAAGTTGCCGATCAGGAAAGTAAATGGGAAAAGTTTCAGTTATTCTGCCGTGGTAGTGAGAATTAAGATGTAAAAAAACTTATATCCTATTTTATAGTAGTAATTGTACCTAAACAGTCTTTGTATCAGCCATTATTTATTTATAGTAGGAAGTGTATTTTGTGTACTTGTAGTAGTAGTTTATTGGTATAGATGTAGAAGTGCTTGTGCAAAAAAAAAATAAAGAAAAAAGAAAGTAACAAGAAAAGAAAAAAAAAAGAAGTAGTATTAGACATCCTTAAGAAATCTTTACCTCCTGAAGAAACAGTTGCAACACGCACCTACAAAAAGCAGTGCAACAAACTGTTTACAATATTTAACAACAAATTGGAGGTTGATCTAAAGTGTTATAAAGAACTGTCAAAAATAAAGCTCTGGTTTGATGAATGGTATAAAGAGACCAAACAAGAAAGTTCAAGGGCAACCAATGGTCTAAAAAACCACTGGAAAAAAATTTATACCAAGGATCACATTTGATGACCTAAAGAGAAGTATCAGAGCTTTTCTTGGGGTAGTTCAATATATTCAAATGCATCATCCAGAATTATACCTCATTCCAAAGACCATGTGCCAGGATGATGTTGAAAATTATTTCTCTTTACAGCAAGCAAGGGTATCCGAAGGAAAACCAACAACGTTACAGTTCTTTGAGTCATCAGCTTCTCTGGAAACTGAACTTCTTCTATCTGCTGAAATGACAGATACACAAGGAACATGCGGTTCATATGATATGACAGCCCTTCCTAATCTGGTTTCTTTTTCCCTGATTAAACAAAAACAAACAGCCCCTGACAATTTGAACTATTTTAGTGAAAAAGAGGGATGGGAATTAGGCTGTGATGACCAGATGACGCCTGCTTGTGTAGCTGAAGGCACATGGGACTTTAATGAAACCTTCCATGATGCTGCTGACAAACAACAACTATCTCGACATGTCAAGCAAACTGTTTAACATATTGATCTTTTCTCATCTGCTATACCATCCTACAAACATGCCAACCTATTTTGACAGCCTTAAATGCAAATAAGAACCATCAACATGTATTACTCTTTCAAGGGAACTTGACTACCATCTGCGTACTAAGTTTTTTTACAGGAAATTGGTCTAACAATTCCCTTCAAAAAGCCATCAATCAACTCAAGGTTGACAGAACACTTTCTTTTTTTTGGAAAAAATTATTACTAAATATCTTAACTCCAGAATCGCAAATTAAGCTCTCAAGTCAGGTTCTTTCTCCGTTTGTAAGAAAATTTACAAAAAGAAGGTGTGTAACCTATTTCGCTAGAGATGGCCTTGTACCAAAGCATGAAGAGGATGCATCTGCTGTGCGGCAAAAGCTACAGAAGTTCAACCACAAAGCTTATTCAAACACAACATCAAAAGCACAATCAGGTGATATTTGTTTTCGGTGTAAAAAAACAAGGTTACTGGGCAAATGAATGCCCTGAAGGACACGAACTAGAGTGGCTGGCTAATCAAAACTGCTTTTTATGTGGAAAAAAGGGCCACCTAAAAGAAGCCTGTCCAAACTTAATTTAAAAAGATGATCATTTTTAAACAAAACTTGAGGAAAATAAGCCCCCAGCAGTAAAACCTTCATGGTACCAGAATAGCACATCACTGATAAAATTGCTTGTTAATCTTTCTGTGAAGAGCACCAGTGATTTCAAATGCTACAAATCACTATCTTCCAAGACTTCAAATCACAGTAACCCAACATTTTACAAACAAAAAACTACTGAGTGGTTCGATGTTCGTAAGGGGGAAAATCAATGGAAGCAAAGCAGCAACAGCTCTTGGCTGGTATGGAAAAAAGGCAATGAATGATTACTAGAGTGATTTGAGTGATGATTTACATAAAGGTGTTCCAACCAAAGAAGAAAATGAATCAAATCTGGCAATGTTATGGGGTTCTATAAATGAAAACAGTGCTCTTGTCACTTACCTAAATAAATTTTTAGCCGAAAATAAAGATGATTTAGTTTTAAGAGAAACTGGTCTTTGGCTTTTAAGTGATGACAAAAATCAGTCATGGCTTGGTTCTTCAACAGATGGCATAATAGATTTAAATGGCAAAAGAGGAAGAGTTCTTGAAATGAAATGTCCTTTCATGGGAGGCAAACCAATTCCTTACAAAAATGTGTGCATAAATCATATTCCTCAAATCATGTTGGAAATGTTTTGTACATCCACTCAAGAACGTCACTATGTTGTTTGGACTTCAATTGGCACTAAAGTATTTCTTGTTAAGGGAGATGACAAGTACATAGAATTGCTAATAAACTACTTTTACAAATTTTGGAATCTTGCCTTGAATGAGGTACAACCTGCATGGCATGAAGATGTATTTGGTCTAAAACAACAAAGTAAGGAGATTGTCACAAAAAGTCACTGTATTAGTTTTATATCTAACTCTCTTACTACCCAAAATGTTTTGTCCCATGGTGATTTGAAGAAGTTTGAGACGATAGACAAACCAGTCCAGAAAAAATGCATTTCTCGAAAATGTCAGGGTTGTAAAGATGAAGAATGGAGATGCAAACTCAACCCTTGCGAGGTACGCAGAAAGAGGTTAAATAGGTCCCAAGGTGTAGTACAACAACCATCTTATCAATCTTATATAAGTATGGCTCTAACGGAGTAGCTGTCATCAAGACAGTTTCCTTGAAATGACCTATCACAGTTTCAAGCGTCATTTTCTTTCTCCTGATGTAAATATGTCACAGGGCCTTACTTCTTTACTTGATTCCTTTGTATTGAGGGAAAATGGAAAATTTCATGAAAGTAAAATGACATTGTGGAAGTGGCTAAGGGACGAAACATCAAATGGTCATACTTATTATGCCTTTGGCAAAGAAGCTTCTCTTGATTCGATCATAATATACAGACTTCTTGAATCTATGCCTGAAGTTCTTCAACTAAAATTTTCACTCAAAACACATTATTCGCAATCATGTAGTAATGACCATAGCCATGACTCATTCCGCACCTTCAGACATAATGTGTTCCCAGTCAGCACTTATGATGTATTAGACGAACATCTCTTTGGAGACTCCACAGAATTTGATATTTTGTTGGGTACATAAGTAATTCTACAATAGGGTACACACCCAACTTGGACAAGGAAAACAACTCACTTCTTATTAATAGCTCTATGTATAAATTGTCTGGCATTGTGTATCTTAAATCGCATCACTACTGGTGTGAAGTATATTCTACCCAAAAAGGTTACAAAAAGGGTAGGTATGTTTAAAATGGTCTATGGAACAGCGGTAAAGGAAGTTTTGTTGGACCAAAACCATTATTTCTTGAAAAGACAGTTTGTATCTTTTAATGTTTGAAAGAGTTGCAACACAAAGCACATTTACTAGTGGAGTCGCGTTTAACCAACCCAACTGTTCAAATGATAATCTAGTAGTAAAACAAATAATTGAAGTGCACAAAAACTTGCTGATGCTAAGAGACAACAAGGCTAGCCGTACAAACATCATGGCTATTCTTGAACACTACAATATCCCTGCACAAAAATCAAACAAGAAAATAGGAGACCTAAATGAACTGTTACTGAAACACTGCCACTCATTTTTAAGTGTGCCTATAACGTTTGTACCTGATTGTAGCATTGAGAACTACTCTGAGGCTCCTGAACAAAAGAAATCTACTCTACCTGATAAACAACTAAATGAGTTTGTTCCCGTAGCTTTTGTAAATGACTCTATGGTTAACCTCGTCAAAACACAAGAAAATGAAGCAGAAACTCCAGGAACTAAACAGCTTGACTTAAAACCGATGAAACATGGTTATATGCATGAAAGACATGTACCCAGACGAAACCGTAAAGTGAGTAAATCGCATAATGCAACCAAAAAACTGAAAACTACAGTGAGACGTGAAAGTAAAGAAGATAGAACCATGCATGAGCAATCAACTGAAGTTCAATTGTGTACAGAAATGCCTTCTAGTGATAGTGAAGAAGACTTTGAAAGTGATTTTAATGTCAGACAGTTAAGAAAAATTTTTTCAAGATCAAGCGCAGTATGTCTGAAAATGAAGAGTAAATGCCTTTTGCAAAACAATACAATCATGTCTAATTGGTTTGGTTTGACCAAACATGGCAATAGAAATTAAATCAGAATGCATGTATGGCACGTACAGAGAATTTTGAGAGTCTGAGATCAGTGACACCAAACTGCAAAGATGGGAAACGATCATGATCATGCAATTGGATCAACATATTTTAAGCTTTTTGGAAAAGGGATGTCAAGAGCTCCTGATCTGCACCTTGGCCAAGCTTACGGCCACAAAAAAAAAAAAACATAAGCTGTCAAAACATGTCCCTCCTCTGAAACAGCTCAGTTGACATCGTGACAAACAACACACAGTACACCACAACCTGTACTAATCTACACCCAACTGGCGAAATTTAATTCCTTACACCACTGGACGTTTCATTCCCCAAAAGTACCAAAGTCTTGTTTTCTGTGACAATAGGATCTTAAAATCTCCAAATCCAAGAAATCGGAAGAGTATCGAAATTCTTATCCGTCTCTTCGATGAACACTTTGCTTGCCATTTTGAAAGTCACTGACGCGAGACGTGACGCCATACTGGCAGGCGGACTGTACCACAGATTTCCTTGGAGACACCTTCCCCCCCCCCCCGCGGTTTTACAAGCAAGACCGGCGGTTTCGAATCTTACGATTCTCATCAGTTGCTCTGTAGTTGGAAGGTTGAGGTTAACTCTGAACCATTCTGTATTGCTAGATTTCCTAGGGGTATTAAATACCAACCTTGATTTGTTTGGAGGATCGAAAGTGGTGCAGTATGATTGGCTCCTTGCTAGCCAATCAGGTTGCTGTAGGTTCTATCCATTTTGTCCAAAAGCTTGGGTTGTGTAATATGAAAAATCGAAGTCTTGCGATGTCTTATTGTAAGGCATACCGTGGTAATATATATTAGATTTAGTTGTTCTTTAAACATCTGAGGCAAGAAGTTGTATAGTTTTTTGTTAATTTCGTGCAAGACTTCTTGCGTGTGCATTTGTGTACTGTACAAAATTCAAATGTGTTGTTTTCGAGCGGTTTCCCTGGCACAGCATGGCACTGCATTTGCATGAGAAAATGCAAGGGGTGACAGGCCGCACATCTATACCGGCGTGAAACCTTGTATTAACCTTTTATATTTCAGCTCTAACGAGCAGTTATAATCTAACTACCCTTAATTAACTGTATTCGATTTTGAACACACTCTCTTAAACTGTTTGCAAAGTGCACTGTTCTCTTCCAACCCTTCGCGAAGGGCTACTGATGCATAAAACCTAAAACACCCGCTACTCGTAAAATCAAAATTTCACTTTCATCATTGTTTATACGTAAAATGTAAAAGACTCTGTTGCGCTCACCTATTTATTATTGTTCCATGAAAACCGAAAATCGCACGAGTCAGTATTGATATGTTAAAAATCCTGACGCGCCAGTTTCCACAAGTAAGAAAATCAAAGAAAGACTATCGTCAACTCGTGGGTACGTTGTTTAGAAAACAGTCAATTAGTTATCACCTCTGGTTTTCCCACAGCGAATTTTAGGAAATGATAGAAATTCAGATTATAAATATACTATCCTTGTTCTGGAAACACAATACTCTTCTTGCTGTTTATTGCACTTTAGTAACAGTTATTTAAGTGTATATTTAAAAACCAAAAACCATAAAAAATGAGCAAAACAAATAAGCAAACAAGAGAAAACAAAAAAGAAAAAAAAAGGAAGAAGGGAAAAAGAAGGTCCTTAGCTGGATTTGAACCCCGTACCTTCGGGTTGACCCGACCTCATATAGCCACTACGCCAATGAGAATGGTCACATGATTTGGCGAAAGGTCTCAAGTTTAATGCCTTTTCCATGGAACTTCCGCCGGCAAACGACCGGGGCAAACGATCTAGCCATACTTAACCGATTGAAAAAACGACTCGAAGCAATCGGATGAAATTAAGGCTAATTGAAACCAGGCTACAGACACTAAAAAACAATGTAAACGCATTTCATGGCAATGAAAGAACATATGCGATACAAAGCCGACCCAACTCCTCCGGAGAAGTAGGACGCAAAACACTAGCTTATGTTTTCTTATCTTGATTTCCGCTGTTATTTTAAAGGTAATGCTGAAACTCACATCCATTTCCCCCCGTGATCTTGGGGAGTCCTTAAGAAGAAGAAGAAGAAGTGCCTTTATTTACCATATATTTCACCAGTCCGTATTTTATAGTCCGTATTTTATACCCAGTCCGCAGTCCGTAGTCCGCAGTCCGTGTTTTATACTGGCCGCCATAAATTCATTCATACACATAACCTACTACACTACTACAAGGTAGGAGATCAAACCAGCGTCGAAGTTGAAGGAGTCGAAGAGCAAATGCTCATCTTCTCGTCAAGTTTAACGCCTGGACGGGTCAAAGGCTTTTGAATCGTACTAATTTTGAAAGATTCCTGCGTGTCTTAAATTTGGTAAGACCTCTATCGTAACCGTGCTGTAGCGCACGATGCACGCTCTCAACGAGGAATTTGATGCTACCGAACTTCGGCGAGCGCGTGCTTCTTTGGAAACGATAGATCCTCGCGCTCTCGAGTTCGGACCCGATTAATTACGAAGTGCGTCTACTACGAGTGAGCGAGTGACTCATTTGCATATCTCTGTCGCTGCAATAACTCGTGGTACGCTCGCGCGTACCCACGAGTTAATAAAAAGGAGTTAGTATAAACTAGCAACATGAGTAGAACATGTTACATCGAATTGTATGGGACGCGCCGTCTGCCAGTTTGAAAAAGGAAGTTAGTTTTAAACCAGAAACAGAATTAGGATATGTTACATCAAACTGTATGGGACGCGCCGTCCGCCAGTTCGAAAAAGAAGTTAGTTTTAGACTAGCAACAGGAGTAGAAAATGCTACATGTAACTGTATGGGACGTGCCGTCCGCCAGTTCAAAAAAGAAGTTAGTTTTAAACTAGGAAAAAAGGTAGAAAATGTTATATCGAACTGTATAGGACGCGCCGTCCGCCAGTTCGAAAAAGAAGTAAACTAGACTAGCAACAGGAGACTAGCAACAGGAGAAGTACTTTCTAACTGACACTTTAATAAAAGCTTGTGATTGCCTCGTATGCAAGCGGGTCCGAAATCCAAAACACCCATTTGACTTGAACAGATAACAAACTAATTACGCAAACTAATTTAGTTTTATTTTTATCAGTAGTTTTTAATAGTTTTTAATAGTTTTGTATATTTTAGTATAGTTTTATTTATTATTATCTTAAAGTTGGCGTGATGTCCCAAACGATTTTGCCGACATAACGATATTTAGATTTAGATAGATTTAGATTATCATAGCTTTAATCAGAAATCCACACGCGTAATACATCTCCAAATCGCTAAAGAAGTGAATCTGTCAAACTAGATATACAGATGTACAGTTGGTATACAGAAAAACTGGAAAACGGCAAGCAGAAAGGTAGAAACTTACGCCTTTCCGGGCTCTAGTATCGGACCGCGTGCTCGATAACATAACAAAACAAGCGCGCATGAGCAGAAATCCGCGACGCATACATGACGTAAAAAAGGGCGGAACACGGGTGCCGCTACACCTCGCCCTTCAAAAAATGGCCACAGCCGTCTCTGTTGAGTCTCGTGCCCAAAATCAAAGCTTCGTGTCCACTGAAAATTAACTTAAGGTTGGGGCCGCAAGCCGGTTCAAAGCTAGAAGAGTATTTTTGTCAGGATTGAAAAGGTCTGGCTTTCCGCGCAAAATACATATTTTAAGCACGGAAGGACACGAACATGTTGCGATCTAGCATCTCTCCCATAGCTTAAACATTCTTTACCTTTGTGTGTCAACATTCTAGCTCGTATTCTTGATTTGGCCAAGTTTTCTCACGTAAAAATATTAAAATGTTAAATTACAATGTTTTTTTTCTCATGAGGTTATAATAACATAGGAACTTCATGTGTTATTCAGCTCTAGAGCATTTGTTATGTCTGGCAGCTCAAAATTCATGGGAATCCTCGAGGCCAAGCAAATGAACCATTAAACAAGGCACCGTCCTTAAAAAAATCACAGTTAACAAAGCGAAGAAAACTTTATCGAATGTTACCGGATCTGCGAAAAAGCGAATCGAATTAAAGTCGCAGCGATATAAATTTCTTTACTGTGCAACGGTTGTTTTCACCGAGAAACTAATTAACTATTTCAATTCTTACCTCAGAGCAATCGTCTTTTTTTGCCTTTCTTTCGCTAACAATGAGAAAAATCCAGCATCCTCCCTTGATATTTGGCCGCATGTGTTAGTTGTAGCCGAGTGTGAACATCCACCACACATTCTGATATATTCTCACTACGTCCAAATATCACCTGAAATATAAACAGTTCCCGAGAAAAAGAAGCGACGAGGAGGTGAAATGCTAGATCCACGCCAAGGCAATGTACTCCAGTAACAACGCAGGCGTTGTGGGGAACCGAGTGATTTTAGGTACTTTCAAAGCACGCAAACAAATTATTCTGGCGCTAATTGAAGATTATCTTGCAATGTATGCTGACATTTAATACATTGAAAAGTCTCGCCATGTCACTGAAATTTTAGCACTTTCGAGGAGTGTGAAATATTAAATGGGATTAAGTGCCCACAAAGCTTATAACTCTGTATGGTGCTGTATTGCCTGTTCCAGGCTCCGAGATGGTGGTGGAAAGTCGTTCCCACTATACTATCTGAGAGCCTGGCACAGGCTAGGTGCTGTACTTCCAGTAAAAACCCTCTGCGTCCTCTCATGGACCGTTCTTATTAAAAGATCCGTTTTTTGCAGAATTTCCATCGAGTTATCACAGTTAGGGAAGTAACGAGATAAAGATGGCGCTTAAATGAAAAGCAAAGTGAGTTAGCACAAGTTTAGCATCCACCATCGAGGTTCTCCTTGAGAAAGTCGAACGCAGCAACACTCTGCGTACTGCTTACGTTATGGACTTTTCCAACACATTGAGTCTCATCTCGGCAAGACACAATCCTCAATGAAGTGAAAATTCCAATAGCGTTTCTTTTCAAGCGGAACTAGTCGCCTAAGTTGAAGCTTAAACTAGTCACTGATTCGCTTAGCTTCAGTGCTAGTTTCCACTTATTTCATACGGACGTCGCTCTATATTCATAGGACTTATGGCCACCAGTAGTAGGAAGAACTGGAATGCTTAACATTTCAGAGTTCCTGGTTGTCCGGCTGATCCTTTTGCGAACTTTGATGTTAAGTACGCCGGCCGGGCACACCCGGTCATGCAATTAAATACTAAAACCGCAAGTCGAAACTATAGTTGTTGCTTGGCTGGGAGCCAACGCAAGCCTTTTAAAAATGACTGAAAAGTGGGGTGGAATCCAAGGGTCGAGTTCGCGGGGAGTTCGAGTTATCTGAGTTCGAGTTATCGGGGTTCTATTGTATATCTGACTCAATTTGTGTAAACATGGCTTCGGTGAGGTCTATACTAAGTGTGTCCTTGGTGCCAAGACATTGACCCTCCTCACCGTGGACAATGGGTGACTGTCTGCGCCTCCCACTGAGCTCTGCAATTATCATCATAATCATTCCAGGCCTGATTCAGCTGGCTAGGGCAAATTAAGAACGAGGTTCATGCCAGTCAAAGCCTCTAGTGAACACTGCTGCTTACTAAAGGGGTTGTGTCAAAACAGTACCCTCCCTACTTCACTTGTTTTGACCCCAAGGCCTTATCCACCCACCTACTGTTAGGGCAGTCCCTGGGCTATTCAGCTGTACCGACCAAGACAGCAAGCCCCTTACTTTTTTGGACACCGGACTGGCCTGGAGCCGTGCTGCGCCTGGCGTCAGACGAAAACCTAGTGGCCAGCTGATTTTGACGAAATCAGACAGATATATATGTCCCGTATTGTGTCACGTTGTTTTTACTCAAAGTTCCGCCAGTGTGGGATCGTCTCAAAATCTACAGAGGAACCTCCATGTAGCTCCATGAGTGATCTCCCTTCGTAAGCGACCACGTAAGCTCCATAAGCGAAATGACACCAATCAAAGACACCAAAAACGTTTCAGTCAAAACCTTATAGTTGGAAACCTCTCGTAAGCGACCGTAGGCTACGAGCAGTAGTCCGTCGAGCGACACACGCAAGACACGCAAATGACCATGCACGTGGCTGAAGGCGCGAGACGGGAAAGCCTCGTTTTTCGCGCGCTCGCGTGCACTCCCCTCACTGAATTTGGAGAAAAATACCGGAGACTGCTCTCAGTCGAAAGCTATTTCGACCACCTTTGTGGGTGACCATCTTATAATTTTCCATTGCGCAGTTTCAAGCTCTTGTAAGCGAGCGTTTAACTCTATGTTGGTTCTATGCTCTCATTGAACTACTATAGTGTGGTCATTGAATACTGTCGTGGTCATTGAACTGTTGTGTGGTCACTGCAATGATTGTCTTTTAATTTTCTGAACTATGCACACAAAACACAAAAACAAGAAAACAATTTTAGAGTGGATTCATTCAGAGTTTCTTGTCAATGATTAAAAGGTCTTAAAACTATTTTGGCAATTCTCCACCTTAACCTTAAAATGTCATTTACAATTATATTTGACATGTAACATATTTCCATTGAGATCTTGTCGCCATTTTGTGTTGTTATGTCCGCAATTTGTGGCCATTTTTGCGGCTGCTTGATTAGGGGCACGATTAATGGACGACACAACTAAGCCTCGGTCTCCCTCCTCTCCTTCCCACTCTGATTCCGACTCTGATTCCGACTCTGATTCCGACTCTGATTCCGGCTGTTGTTCCGCCTCTTGTTCCGACGTTTCAGTATAATTCTTAATTGCTTCTTCAACTATTTTTGCAAAGTCGTCTATATCATCTAAATCATCTTCGACTCGGTACCATTCTCTTCCTCCACCACAATCAAGGCGAAGCTGTTCGCTATTCAGTTTAGCTTTGGCCGCATTTTCCGCCTCAATCATGTTGGAAACCCACCAGGTATATTTAACTGTCAATTCGTGAGGATTTCCCTGATTAAGTGTCTTTCTTCGTTCATTGTAATCGTGTGTCCAGCCTATCTTCGCGAATGGTGGCGCACTGTGGCCTTCGCAGTCCTCCATAATCATGATATAAACATAGCCAGGGTCAGTTGGTTGCACTCTGTCACTTGATCTGGCCTCATCTCTGGTGGGTTGTAGCCACTTTGTGGAGTTTACATCTGTTTCGTTGTAAGGAAAACAAAAGCAACACGATTTTCTTACTTTAAAATTCCGAAACATCGGGAGTGTAGAGTAGAAGTGAGTTTGATTCAAATAATCAGGATCGAAATTTCTTAGGCTCGATAATAGTTTCTTAGAGTCACTTTTTTAGGTGCGCAAGTACCCTCTAACTCTAAAGAAAAAGGCTCGTCTACTTTCTATTTTGTTTATATGAAGCACTCGGCTGCTAATCAGACTGATGCGGTCGTTGCCATGCAACGCTGTATATCGGACATTCCTACGTGGATGCTTACGGATAAGGTCAAACTTAATGATGACAAAACAGAGTTCATGTTGATTGGTACGAAATACCTTTCCATAGCCTTACCGTAGGAAGCATTGACGTTGCTCCTGTCACTGTGGCAAGAAATTTAGGGACATGGTTCGATTCTAACTTGAATCTCCAGGGGCAGATCCACAATACTTGCAAATCTGAGTTTTTCCATATATACAATATTTGGTGTATCCGAAAGTATCTGTCCCAGGAATCAGCACGCACTTTGGTCCATGCTTTTATCATTGGTCGTATAGATTACTGCAACAGCCTTCTCTTTTCAATTTTTTACCCTCTGTTCGTCTACTTAAACTGCAACGCTTCCAGAATGCAGCTGCTTGGCTTACATCTAATGTTCCTCGCTACAGTCACATAACACCAGTACTATGATCGTTACATTGGCTTCCTGTCAAATTTCGTATTGATTTTAAAATACTTCTTCTTACTTTTAAAGCTATCTACGGTCATGCGCGTGGTTACTTAATTGATTTGATCGCTATTAAAGAACAGCCGCGCGATAATTTCCGTTCAGCTAGCGGTCTTATATTAAAGTATTCCGGTTTAAAACTGAAAATGACTTTATAGGGGACCGTGCTTTTTCATCTGCTGCCCCTAATTTGTGGAACAATTTACCACTCGACATCCGTCTTGTGGACAGTTTCGAACGTTTTAAGAGTGAATGTCCGTAAAAATCAAACAAAAATCGAAAATTCGTGGCCACAGTCAAAAAATCGATTCTGCTCATTTTTTGTCCAGGGAAAGGCTAAGGTACTACCTTCAGTAATATGGAACTAGTTATTTGAAATACGCTTTTCTTTTGAAATAAACGGTTAAAAATAATTTTGCCGTATTTGACTATGCGCCAGCCCAAAATTTCACTATGTTCAAAATAATCGTGTTCGATCTAAAACATAGCAGCCAGTCTTCTTTTGCTATAACTATTCAGTAGGGCCTTGTTTTATTAAAATATATGGATAGTCTTCGTCTCAGGTTATTTCTGTAAGAAATAAATTCGAAATCGAAGGGAACATTTACAGCCCTTCAAGGACATGCAAAAGTAGGGTTAAATCATCGCGATGGAAAGGCATGTGGTAGTGACTGAAAATCGTTGATATTGCTACCATAAATTCCTAAAATACAGTCCTTAAAAGTTACAGTTTTGTTTTTCTGGGATCTTGTAAAGTTTTCGAGCGGGCGCCGACCGAATTTCCATAATATCGCAATGCTGACCTAAGATTTAGGTCACAAACATCAAGGCGTCACGCGATAGATTCGAGATAGATAAATGACAATTTTGGCTCATTTATAGTCATCTGTTGTTATTGTGTTGCTTAAATGATACAGGAAAGGTAAAATAGTGTGTTTTTCAAAGTGTTGCCTTCATTCTGGACTAAAACTGTAAAATAAAGAATCGATTTGCAGATATTCAATTAACCATTGGTTTGAAAGATTTTCCTTACTTTCTTTAATCACAACCCGCGGGGCCGGGTATTTGAAAGCTACAATGGGTGAAGACTTCCCAATGTTACTGCAAAATTTGATTGCAGATAGAAAAGCTGGCTTAAAAAGCAAATTCAGTTTTTTAATTCTTTTTGTCAGTCTAAAATTTGATGATTGGATGCTCTAAAAAAAAAAAGTGAACATTATCGGATAAAGTGCTTTCGAACAATAGAAAAAGAAACCGGCCCTTTTCAAAAATTTAACGGCTCCGCCAAGGTTAGCGCTAAACCGGCCTTCCATGGTGAAGTAAAATTAAGCACACATCTCTGAAGTACATTAACTTTAAATCACAGTCAGAATAAAACTGCTTCTAAAAAATATTGTCTTTGCTTCGGAAGGAAGCTAGATCACCACTGTCGCTCCTACTGGCTGGAAATTTAAGATTAGTTAAGGATTAGCTTCGGTTGTATAAGAAATAATAATAAATTATAATTATAATGATTATGATAAAACATTCGAAATAAAAAAACTTTTTAACTTCTCGAAAAGGACTAAGTAAAATAGTCACACTAAAATGAAAGGAAGGAAGCTTACCAAATGTTCACAGACGTTTTTTTGTCTTTGCCTCTTGCTGGTCTGCGATGGAATGGAGCTTAACAATGACTTAATCCTTTTAATAGCCGGTACTAGAGAATAAACGTGACTGGTTTTCTAACCTCACTGTAGCCTGCGAGCAAACTCTTTCCAGGAGAGCTTGCTCGCAGTTGAACCTAACTGGTACCTAATAACCTTAAATGAGCGCAATTGAATAATTTGACAAACCAAAAAAAATCTCTGTTGCAAGGTATAACATAAGTAAAAAAAAAGTAATGAAGTTTAAAATTTGTCAAGAAATTGGGACTAGCTGAAAAGCTAAACGAATGGATGGTTTGCCGGTGTCCGTGTTCATGCAAGTCATCCTGGTAATTATGACGGGTGCATCTCTTTCTTCCAGTCTTTACTTTATTTTGATATGATTGTTTGATCCTGAATGTTTTTTGTGTAATCTTGTGATAGTTATCCTGGATAGTATCGTGTCAAAAGGATGAGCTAAAAACGCTAAATACGCTATTGTCTCTTCATTATATTTTCCCTTTTTCGTATAGAATATTTGTAATATTTCACCCTGTGAAAATTTACTAGTACGTAAGGATCTAACACCCAGGGGTGTTCTAGTCAATGAACAATTATCTGTTTAACATTATTAGCTAAAAAACGGATTAATATTGCAGCGTACCATGTAAATGAAATAAAAGTTGAAGTTAAGAAACTGGCAAGACGTTTAGACTTGCGAAAAGCTCAATCAAGTGGATGGTGTACCGTGTCATTTGTGAATGCAAATCGTTTTCGTAACTATGGCTGGTGCCTCTAAATTTCTACGAAAATTTGCTTTATATTGCACTGATTCAGAAAACTAGGTGTCATTCTTAGACTCACAAAGCCACGTGACTGCTCTGAAGTAGGGAGCTTAAGCAACAGCGACGACGACGGCTATGAAAACGTCACTTAAAAAGTGTATTCGAGCTGATTCAAACTTTATCACCCTTATTCCACCTTGTCAATTTGTCAAATGTTGGCAAATTTTTCTGGAGTTGAATCTACTAGTGCGTTTCCCGAGGGCGCAGCCGGGCGGTTGTGGGGTTGTGAGGTTGTGGACTTTAAAAATGGTTTACCTGGTGCCGACTCAGTACTTTTTCATACAGTTACAACTCATCAACCATTTTTTTAATAGTTACTTTAACAATTAAACGAGAAAGGAGTTAGTAACAAAAAAGTGTAACCATGCACAGCACAATCTTAATTTTCGCGTGTTTCATTTACTTCAAAAGTTTCTCCTTCCTCTCCTTACGGCTGTTTAGAACCTTTTTTTAGTCATTGTTGAATGGAAAATTCAAGCGAGGTATTAATATCAGAAGCAAGAGTACTACAAAAGAGGGTCTTACAACACGAGCCCTCGAAGGTTTGTTTTTCTCTCTGTTGAAACCTGACGATAAATCAAGTGGCGTTTAGATAAAAGCGTCGGACAAACTGAACATGGAATAGAACACGGTTTTGTTAAACACAGGTTAAAATCTGTTTAAATAAGTGGCCCTTAGCTTTGGAAACAACATAAAGTGAAACTTAGTAGAAAGAGCTAGAGACGACTAGTCATTCAATATTCGGAGTCAGTAACGTGAAAATGATTTGCACTGAGCACATGGCACCGGCACCGTCGACTCGAGTAGCTAATCCAAATTTCTTGCAAAATTTGTAATTTCATGAAACTTTCTTTTTTTCCTTAACCCTGAAATAGAGATTACAGCTAGTCTTAACCTTAAATATGGTTAAATTTGCTTGTATTGAATAATACAATCAGTAAGAAGAAGAAATAAATATGACGAGATTATGAAGGGAATGAACCAGATCAGCTCAACTAACCACAAGAACAAAAACGTTCATGTTTCATGAAGAACAGTCATTTAACAGTCAGTTAATTTAAAAAAAAGATAATAAAATAAAGGTTTGTTTACGTTTAAAGAGAGGCAGCTGTCAAATGATTAGCACTGGCACACGATCCTTTCGATTAGCTTTTCAACTTTTTCAAGCTTCTGGCCCAAATTTGTAAATTACTTTATTATAACTAACAACTTAACATTTATTTATATTAACACACCGCAACAGAGATTATTGTTTAGTTTGTCACTATTATGTTGTTGTCGAATAGGTGGAAAAAGTTAAAAAGTTAAACATTTTAATTAAAATTGAAACTCCGGGGCCTTGAGGTCATTAGGTACCAGAAAAACTAAGAGAAGGAATTTTTGAATCAATGTCAAATTTCACAAATGACATCTTCCACAATCATAAAATTTTACCTGTGTTTTCATAATTCTCGTGAAATTTGACAAAATAGTCTTTGGTGTTATTACAGATAACTAATTATAATATCTATAGCCCTTGAGAAATGTAAAAAAGAATGCGATATTGTTTATTAAATTATTCTGGTACAAGGCTTTTGTCCACTGAAAATTGAAATTACTCAATTTCCTGATGGGTTCCGTCTTAAGCAAAGTTACATGACTTGCAGTGATTGTACCTTTTCACTTAATGCTTATTTCTATTTTTCAGTCCGTTTAATCATCATATTTCGCTTTTTTTCGTTTGTTCGTTTTAATTTATCCTGAACACTTTAACTTCAGATTAGCCTGTGTTGGGTAGCTACCTAACGTATACACAACCCTGAATGCCTATGTCATAGAAAATACGTGAGAAAATATGATAAAGACACGACAATAGCGAATTGGAAAGCGCCAGCGTATCAGCTCAACCATTGTATCTAGAATGACTTTTACAAAATTTCCCTTAAAAAACCTTATATAACAAAATATCACTCAAAAATTCTTAGAAGGACAATTATCTTAGAAAAACATCGAGTTCTGAAGACAAAATAGGGCACCAGTCACAGTATTTACCACGGACTGAACATGGATTAAAAAGTCATATCGTACACCGACACACAGTCCACTCGATAAGGTTTTTTAATTAGCTACTCCAAACCTGTTGCGAAATTTGTATCATATTCTTCAATTTTTCTTTTTTTACACAAGGGGTCTTGCAATAGAGATTATTGTTTAGTTTGTCACTGTTGGCCTGTTCATGCATTTCGTGAAATATAGTTATACATGCACAGTTAATTGTTCAATTGCAATCATGAGTGAAGGTCATTGAGGTTAGGAAACCCCTACATAAAAAGGGCTATGTCGTCAATTTTTAGCTTCATTCCATTCAGGACCATCAAGAGGTACATTGGTAAGCTTTCTTCCCTTTTTTTCACGTAAATATGATTTTTACGATGAGCACTTATTTGTTATCATCATTATTATTATTATTATTATTATTATTACTATTTATTTCCAGTAAATGAAATTTTTACGATTGTAAGAGAAAATTGGCAATGATGCCCAAAGCAACCACGAGGCTTATATAACATCATAAGCTTTCTTGACTAAGGTCGTGGAGACTAGATTCCTTCTGAAGCAAAGCAAAGACATAATTTCGTTTCTTATAAAAAAGTAGATCTTATTCTGACTCAGCTGAAGAGAATGTTAGCTTGAACTGACGTGGCCGGATTGTGGTTCAAAATTAGATACTATAAGGCCAACATTAAACCATGAAATATGAGTTGATAATTAAAAGAAATTTTGGCTATCTTAACGTAAGCATACACTAAACAGAATTTAAGAGCTGAAGTGTTTGTCAGTTCATCCCTCCCCTGTTCACTCGCAAAACAGTTTGAAACCATTTTAAAGTCTCAACATAACCAATTTATCACACGTCACGCACGATTTAACTGACAATGACAGGGATTAATAGACACCCTGCAGTTTTATTTTTATACAGTCGAACCTCCCGTAAGCGACCACCAAAAAGGAGCAGCTTTAGTGGTCGGTATTTTTATTTGGGAGGTGGTCTATAATGATACTAAAGTCGGACAACAGGGAAACTCTTCCAGGTATAAGTCCCGATAAATCTACTTTTTGTAAAAGAATTCATTGAGATGCAACTTCTAAATAACGATATGTGAAGTTCCGCGTGTCCCTCAAATTTCTTGGCTTATTCTTCAAGTAGCGTTTGTACAATTACAGCGAGCATATAGAGCAGACCATGGAACGCCGGCTTACACGATGTAGAAAACAATGGTCACCTGTTCACCACACCACATCACTCCGCCGAAAAAAAAAACGACAACAGTTTAACTAAAAGTAGTAATTGAAGAAGAAATAGGACTGTAATGGGTCGCTGATAAGCCGGTTTGTTTGTTTTTGTTTTTTATCTGTTTGGTAATTCATCACTTGTGGACAAGGCAGCTACTAGTGCCAGTCCCTCCTGAGTGCTGAATTTTCAAGATGGCGTCGCTTTGTTATTTTCTAGTTTCATCCTATCGTTCAGCACTTTTTGCCCTTTGAAAATGTAACCTAGGCAGTATTTCGAGCTTTTTGATATGTTCTCCAGCTGCTGAACATACTTTACAGCGAAATATGAAGGAAAATTCACGAAGAGGACTAAAAACAAACACAAAGGGATCGGCCTGTTTACAAGAAAAAGCTTGGAAACTATAACAAATGTGAGTTTTGTAATTTCTTCCTGTTTCAATGGCCCAAAATGATTATTAGTGTTTTGGTTACATGGATGATAGTAGACTGCAATTTGGCTATCAGAGTTGTTCTGTCGTTTTAGTTGTGCGCTGTAGATCAATTCAAAAATGCCCGATTTTTTGCTCGTTTGCAGACACTGAGTTTAGGTCAGATAAAATAAGAAAATTTTAGTCTTGTCCGTGGATACTTAACAAATCTTATGGTTTTACAAAGTAGTTCTGTGATGTGTTGTATCGCATACAAAAAATAAACTTCGTTCGTTAAATTAGGAGGGTTCTGTGAGTTTCAGAGAGTGGTGAAAATTTGCTTATAAAAATGGCGTCCGAGGGGGTCGAAAAAAATGATGTTCGTATCTCTAACACAAGAGCAGTGAAGAACCTATGTTTGGTATATTTGTCCATTACTCCACCAGACCTATCTATGATGTTAGTATGAACTTATTCTGTCGACCCCCTTCCGTTGACATTTTTAACATTTTGCCCGGTTTTCTCTGACAACCACTCTTAAACAATAACAGTTTGCGTTATTGCGTGAGTCTTGCGTAGCAGATCAAAGTTGTTGCAATTTTTTTATTCCCGCGGAACTCGCGCCATTTGACGACAAACCTGACCATTAATTTTCTTGCGAATCGCGTGACGAATTTCGCGCATGCACGATAGAAAATTGAACGGTTTTCTTGAAAGCCTCCGGAGAACTCGATTTCTCAGGTAGTTTGGTTCGGTAATTTGTTTGGCAGTTTTTAAGTTTGTTTCGCTGTTTTACCAGTTCACAGTCCCCGCTGCGTAGCACCCTATCCAACATGCTTGCAAATTAAAATGGCGGCTTAAGTTTTTCATCCGAGAATTTTGTGAGCGCTATAAAGTAAAAAGCTATGATTCTTTCTGAACACGCTTTAAAAGGAAATGGCGATAAACTTGTTAAAGAGTTTCTTAGCATTCTTGAATATGCGACCTCTTGGTTAGACATTCGTGAATGTTTTGAATGAGGTGGGAAGTCGAGAGTTGAAAGAGGGACAATTTCAGCAGTTTCACAGTTTCTGTACCGCAGCCGGTAAGTTCCTCATTTGCTTGTTATGTCAGTTGTAAACTTAAGTATTATTGGAAGGTAGCGAACGTTAAAGTGAGGTTTCCAGGGGAAGACAATGTTCTTTCATTTTCGCAGCTTTGTCGTTCCATGAGCCCCACTAACCAGTTATCAGCTGTGGATCATTGTGGATCACGAACACAATCGATGAAATCTTGTCACGAGGAGACAAATAGATCGTTTTCACTGTCACGCAACAAAAAAAATAAATTGGAAACCGTCCAGTGGAAGAAGCCAAGAAAATGAAAAGTTTTAAAAGACTAATTTTTAAACAATTTGTCCAAGTCTCAGGTCTTTGTGGCCCAAAGTTTCTGAATTATTTGCCGAAACGTTTCACGCACCTTTGTAGAGCTTTGTATGGAGACGCCATATTGGTACACCGTTTTGGTGCACCAATATGGCCGCCGGAAAGCAACAAAACATCTGGAGTTCGCTTTTTCTATAAAAGCTCTTTCTTTTCACTCGAGAACTAGCATGTGTTCATAAACATTTCTTCTAATACTTGAAATGGTTATACTGCTGCAAATCAAGAGGAGAGACTTTTTTTCAACGAGACAGCACTCCTATTTTGGTGTCACGCATTGTGAAAATTCGGAAGTTCAAATTGCTGTATTTTCGAAATGAAACATGTTACAGGAATGGAAACTTGTACAAAGATTTACTTTGTGTTTATCTTCAACCTAGTGTAGATAAGAATTCGTAAAACCTCGCTATTTGACTTTACAATTTGATGACGTCACTATGAAAACCATCTATAGCTTCAAAGCGCCCTAAACAATCAACTCAACAGAATCGTTTTTAGCAGGTAACCTTCCTGGTGTAGTCACAGGGGGCCCACACAATCTGTTTATGTAGCTGATTCAGTCATTTTTGTTGAAGAACCTTATAGTAAATGTACTGGATTTACCGTTTGACTCACCTATAGCGATATGTCGGTAACTATGTATATAAATCAATGATAAATAAACGTTGAATTACCTAGGACAAGTGTCCTTCTGTCATAAGGCACAGTCAACGGCGAACTCAAACTCCTTCAAAAATCGCTCAAAAAACCGCTTTTGAGTCAAAAGGACGACTACATACCACAGGTAAGGTAATTCAACGTTTATTTATCATTGATTTCTATACATAGTTAGCGATATATCGCTATAGGTGAGGCAAACGGTAAATCCAGTACGTCACATTATAAAATAAGAATCGGCTCACAAACATATCATACTGACAGATTGTGTGGCCTCCCTGTGGTATAAGTAGCCCTGTTAGAAAAATGACTCTTTCAACTTTCTTTCCTTGGACTAATAATATTTACATTGTAAAAACAAGAACTAATAAACTTAAAAATACAGATATATTGATTCGTGTTGTAGACCGTCCTGGATAAACAATCTGAATTTGATCATTTCCTGCAATTTGCTGTGGGAAGCCAGACTTGATAATTGACTGTTTGACTATTTTCTAAACAACGTACCCACGAGTTTACGACAGTCTTCCTTTGATTTGAACCACCTGGAGGTAGGAAATGGTAATTGGTTCGACATTGAAGTTCAAAAATTTGAAAGAAACCAGTTATTGCATCAAAGAACTGGAACGAAGGTTTTCAATACAGTCTGAATGTCTCCTAACGAACGCTCTCGTAAACGGACAGCTCTGGAGGTTTGCATTCAAGGCAGGCACTCAGGCGTGTGAGGAGAGGAGAGAGGGGCATGCGCAGTGGGATGAGAGGAGAGAGTGCAGACGGCCTAGGGTTGCGGAGGGAAGCATCAGTAACTACAGAGCTAACTAAGCACGGAATTGATTGATTGGTAAGCGCTCAATCATGACGATCTTACAAAAAACTAGTGGACTGTAATGGGTCTTTCCAAAGACATGTCTTCCTAAACTAAATGTGATGTTACCTGCGATAGGCTGACTTGGAAAAAGTCCCCTCTTACCTTTTATGTCGTTTCTGCTGGCAGAAAACTTTTCATCCTTGGCTACCGTCTTAAGAGACACCAAACACTCCCAAGACATCATGGATAACATCAAGAAAATAGAGCGACAGAGCAGCGATGATTTCGTCTTCCTCATCTTTATCGATGTATCTTTATCTACCAACAAAAAACGCTTGTTACGTATTTATAACAACCTGTTCCGCAACAATTTTCGGGAGAATGTCCCGATGTACAAAAGTGTTCGAATTGAATCTTTCTAGTTTAATTTGCTTTGAAGTTTGACAAATGTTTGCTTTTCAGAAAATCGATTCGTTAAGCCGTGATAGTTTCAGTTGCTTACAATGGCCAAATTTAACTTAACAACCACTTTATCGAAAACTGTCGATGAAATTGGCCGCTTTTATACTAGAGGACGTATTATCGATCCGTCCAGTCACTGACTCGTTTTATGCGTCAAGTGTAAAGACGGAATTAAACGAGACAGGCAGGACGAACTGCCAGAGGCGAATAATGCGAGGAGGGTCTGAATGAGGTTTAGTGTTATTTACCATAAGTTAAATTGGTCTAAACGGTTAATTTGGTCAATTTTTTTCATGTTTACTGTTTCCGAAGGAAATACCGTTAAGCGCATGGAGGATATTTTCTGAAAACCTGAAAAAAATCTTATCTACGCGTTCACGACAGTAAAAAATATATTCTTCACAAGGAAAATAAAGGGGAAAATTTTTGGATTTCTCCTCAACTTGCAGACTCCGGACATTTTCGGTAGCCTTCAGAAAACTTTCGAAATAATCTGGAATTGTAGGGAAAAAACTAAAGCCGGAAAGTCCTTGATAGAGTAATGAAAATAATATTGGCCTTTTGGAGCCGTTTTTGTTTCTCTCTGGGAAAAGGATACCGTTATAGTGATTTTTTTTTTCACTGTCAGTCTCGATTCGAAGTGCCTAAAATAACTGTTACATGTTACAGGGCCTGTGTGATATAGCGAAAATGTTTTCACCATTATTTTGCTTTTTGCAAGTGAAGGCGGATAGGTGTGGATTTGTGCCAGCTTAGACATTTTCGAGTTAAAAACGCTACGTTTCGTCACTGCTCCTTCTTTTCTTCTTTATCTTACTTGTAGACTGATGGAACCTATTCGTTTTATACGATGAAGACAAAATGATGATTTCACGTCGAAAGGCTTAACTGACAAATTACGAGCCGGCTTAATTTCCATCCTGCAGTTTAGTTTTAATAGTTTACTCTAAATCCACTTTCATTTTACTAACAAATAAAACACGAATTGTGACAAGGGCATTGTTTATGAAGATTCGGACTATAATTTCTTTGCGTAGCAAGGTCTGACTTTCAAATCGTCAATGTCTAGCTAACTGGAGAACTTTTCAAGGGAAATAAAAAAAAACCGTTTACCTCAAAAAATTACCGGGGAAGCTCACCAACTGTTAAGCGTTTTTTTCGTCTTAACTTCGTAGCGGTCGGATGTTTCAACAGAAGAGGCTGAAACTTTTCTGTGGTCTGTGCCCTTCCTGTCATAATAATAATATAATATAATCAAGAGAGAATGAGCTCATTTTAATTTTGAATTCTCTCTTGCGATGAGGTCTGTGGCCTTCTTGACATTGGGTAAGTGGGTAGTGACATTTCTCGAGGAGAAGGCTTGACTCAGTGCCATATATGGGTTATAATCAAGAGAGAATGAGCTCATTTTAGTTTTTCATTCTCTCTTGCTAATAATACAGGTGTGATCTGATACAAACAGATCAATCTGTCCCTAGATCTGAGATTTAAAGGAGTTATTTATTAAAAATCGGTTTTGTTTAGCATAGAGTATTATTTATCAGAAATCGGCAGCAACCTGGGCAAAAGTATAGGCTCTTGGGGTGGCCACCCCATTCAGAATATGGCCTTTTGATGTTCTATTGATCAACTCAATCATACTTTAGAGGGGATATAACAGGGACAAACTAAACATTCAGCCTAGCTATG
This sequence comes from Porites lutea, assembly GCF_958299795.1. Taxonomy (NCBI): domain Eukaryota; kingdom Metazoa; phylum Cnidaria; class Anthozoa; order Scleractinia; family Poritidae; genus Porites; species Porites lutea. Next base: position 39,837,906 of record NC_133204.1, read on the forward strand.
ACAGCGAAACAGGCTGAGATGTACTAAAACGAACCGTCAGAGGAATCAAGCATTTAAGCTAATCGTGTGCGTGGTGTGTTAGCATTACGAATTAATTATGCAACCCATCTTGATGACTATTACTTGTGCCTCTTAATTTTTTAAGAATCTTTACAGGGTAACTTGAGTCTTCATTTTTGAACTTACAACAGGGGCACCCAACGACGGTTTACGCCTGAATACATTTAAAAATCATTTTAGGCAATCCAGAGTCAGGTACTTTTAGATCTCTATATGTGCATTCTACTGGCTATAAAGCGATTTAAACTTTGTAAATCTTCTGTCGTCCGAGGAGAACTTGTGTCTTTTCGAACTTCAAGGCTTCAGTATTTAATTTTCCTGAAAATTATAGATGCAAATTGACTTATTACGAAAGTGAGAATTTTTAATTACTGAATTCTCTCTGTATCACATTCTCGAATCCGAAAATTTTAGGTTTCCTTTTTTTCCTGTGATAAAAAGCTAAACCTGAGGAGTGAAATGTGAAAAATTGAACTTCAAAAAATCGTAGTGAATTTATTATATAAGCATGGAAAATTGTACATGAATGGAACGGTCATCTAGAAATTTTTAGCCGTTCTCAAGTAATAGAAACAGTGGCACCCAACGACTGCTTTCTTTCTGTAAATTATCTGTTCGGTGAAGCAAATATTGCGTAGAATTTTCCCTGACAGAAAGACAGAATAGCAATTAAGTCTTGTTTCGGCAAGACTGAAAAGATTCTCTCGGTATTGGTCAGTTAGTATTTTACTGAGTTATTGCTAATTGGTTTGATAGATGCCTTTCTTTCTTTTAACAAATCCCAATCTAGAGATCTAGCCACGTTGATTCAAGTATATTTTGTTTTCATCAGCTCTCCAAACACAGAATGAAATTAACTTTTGAAAAAATGCCTTTGTGTTTACTGGAATCTATGTTGCTCCTGTCGCTCCAATGATCTTTACGGAGTAACATCAGTTAACTGAAGCCTACAGTGCTGTTATCAGTGTGAACTTCATGGTTTCGGGTTTCTGTGCCATTTTTTCTTATTTGATCATGATTCGAAATAATTCGGTAATTTATTTAGTAAGAAAAAATAATTTAAAAAGAGATACGAGAGCAATCCTTTTTTGAAATTCGTACTTCGATTTCTTAGTGTAATAGTGGCTGAATTTCAAGTCGTTAAAACCCCCGAGTCTCTACCTGAAGTATTTAACCCATGTCTCCTGCTGAAGTATTTAATTAAAAAAAAATACGTCGAAAAAAAACAAAATCACAAACAAATAAATAAAGAAAAAAACTAGGGATGCTTACCAATTGTTCAGACGTTTTTCGTCTTTACCTCTTATGGTCGGCGAAGAATGGAATGGCGGTTAATGACATAGCCCTGTTTTTACAGGAGATGGGGAGTGATGGAAGAAGAGGTCCTTGAGGCATTGCCATGGGCTAAAAGTATATAGGAATGCTCCGCTGCGAAGGTATGGTTTTCAAAACGATTCATCTGGTTTAGAGTATAGAATATAGAGGGGTTTTTTCTAGCGCTGGGTACTATTTGTTTTATTTAAAAAACTGTCAACCCGGGGCATGAGGTGGTCAACCCATTCAAAATGTCACCGGGAGAGTCTGACCAACGTGATCTTTAGCTCAATTCGAATTAAATTGATATTTAACTTTATTTCGTCTATTCGACCCCAGAACAATAGTGGCAAACTAATCAACAATCTCTATGGCAGTAATGTAAATAAAAGAAAAGCTCCACTTTAAAAATTACACTCATTTAATAGATAGCTTATTTGTATAAAACCAACACGTTATCTTTTTCAATTCTAAATTTACAACTTCCATAAGATAGGAAGCATCAGTATGCGAATAGAAGATATTAGTGTCATCAGCAAATAG
>NC_133204.1:39847322-39902322 GCF_958299795.1 Porites lutea
TAAAATCAAAATTGTCCGCTAAATATAGACCTACACCTCCACCTGTCCTATCTTTACGTGGATTGTGGACAAAGTTATAACCTGAGATATTGGTATGATGCGATGAGTCTCAAAGCCAGGTCTCAGTTATACCAATAAAAGAGAACCTCAACTCTAGATTCTTTAGCAAAGTGGTTAAGCTATCCAAATTACGATGAAGGCTACGAATATTAAGATGCAGAAGCGATAAACAATTATTGACTTCTAATATATTTTTCTGATGCAACATTTCATTGAAGTTTTCTTCGGTATAATATTCGCAGTCAACTAACTCCGTGAAGAAATTAGCATCAGGATCATGATGGCTAGAAAGGCTAAATTTTTTATAGGTTTCAGATAATAAAGGATTAAACCTGAGGCTAGCTAACCTATCGGGATCGTGACGTATAGGTCCATTTAACTCCTCAAATATAGCCAAACGAAAGTCTTGTTTGTTTAAATGAATAAACGGTAATTCTTCCATTAATGAGTCGAACAAAAAACATTGTGCAATATACTTATCTTAATCATTTGAAGAACAGGAGGGCTTATCACGAATGATCAAACGATCTAAGATAAAATATGCTGATTTTCCTGCTTGCTTGGCCGCCTTGAGCTTCTCCAATTGAGGTTTTCTCTTTTCAAGCGTCGCTTGCGAAAGATCTTCGCAAATAAACAGTCCTTCTAGTTTTTCCTTTCTTGCCTTTCTTACTACAGCTTCTTTCTGCTTCCAACTACTCAGTCGGCACACAATAACTCTAGCTTTGCATTAGCTTGGTTTTGATTGATTCCCCCAGACTTTCTAAGCTCAACACGGTGTGCGCGCTCGATGTCAACTTCAATGTTGAGCTTCTCCTTGATGGCGTCCTTCACTTTCGTTTCAGCCATTTCCCAAGTCTCGCTAGCCGATTCTGGTATACCGAATACTCTGATGTTGTTCCGTAACTTTTAGTGGGGGTGTCAAATGAAGGTTTTTAAAATGTGTAACTCTAAGGTACAAAAAAGTAAAGCCACTGGATGTAAAGGCAATCCCCCAGTCCACTTGGTGTTGTTTATCACGATGCACAACGTTGTAAAGATTAACAGAGACTTCGCGCACGAACTAAGCTGATTACGTTGCTAACTCGTTACCGCAAACATTATTACTTGCTTAGTAATCACCACACCCAAACAATCTAAGATAACCGAATCGTTGGCGGCCCCTTGAGCTGAAAGCTTTCGTCTGTGAGTAACTGGCGGCACGCATGCGTTTTTTTTTTAAATGACGCAGTGCCTCGGTTGGGAAGATACAATAAAGCCCATTGCGTTCTCTCCGCCATTTAGTAAGAACTCTCTGTATGCGGCCCTATAGCAGTTGATTGACAGCATTCCTCCGCGTCTAATTAATTTATACACTTTAAGTCGAGTAATAGAAAAGTATTGTATAGGAAAGCGTTTTTTTATGTCACTCAGCAGGAATCTACTGATTCAAGCAGTCCACAAGCGTCAAGAGAGTCTTGGTTATAAATAGTGTTGGGGTCACAGTTGATGTCATAAATGCAAAACGTTTCTCGACCGATTTCCAGTATTTGTGGAACGAGAAAAATGTGTTTCTTACATCTGATCGTGCCTACCTGTTTAAGGGCCCACCCACGGCACTTCTTGTTTCTCTCACAAACAGAGAAGCAGGTCTTTTGTTTACTCCAAAAGGTAGCACTTCTAGTGACCCGCTTACAAAAATCAGGTAAATCGATATCGATCTGGCGGTGTATTTCTGAACATTGAAGAGTTTTGTAGAGGGTGACAAACAAAGCAAAAACCAATTCATTACTGGTAAAGAGGCAAAGAAACGTCATCATCTGTAAACAATCCCAAGAACTCACTTAATTCGCACTTAAAATAGGGTTCGGTCAAGGGGTGCAATCTGTAGCTCGACTTGTGACTTAAAATTAACTGGTAAATCACCAAGACCCTGTGATCAAAGCTATCCATTTGAATACTGTACCAAGGCCATACGATGTTTGCTTTATTTTCTCATTAAATAGTATCTTATCTCGGGCTAATGTTGAGTACTTTTAGATCTCAACTTGGATTAAAAATACATATTTCGTTCACGAAGAAATAGATTCTCAGCAGACTACAAGAAACTATGAGGACGTTCAGAGTATACTTGTAACAGTAAACCAGTACTAAGACTATGTTAACATTATTTTGCGGTGCCCGAGAGCTAGTGCCTAGGTATTGGCAGAAAACGGTGTGTTCACAGATTGGGCAACTGATTAGTGTAACTGTTTGCGCCATTTCGAAAATTGATGAGCCGGAATAAAAATTCATATTTCTTTCACGAAGAAATAGATTCTCAGCAGACTACAAGAAACTATGAGGACGTTCAGAGTATACTTGTAACAGTAACAGTAAAGTAAACTTGTAACTAGCGCAAGGTATTGTGGTATACTAAGGAGTAAACAGACTGTGATCAAAGTGCCTGGAGGGCTCAGGCTAAAGAAAACTTAACAGTAAGGTGGGCACCGTGTTTGTGAACTAAAGCACCGGTCCTAACTTGTTGAAGTGAGGCCCTTCTGGAAAACACAAGATAAACTAAGTCTTTCCGCAAATACACGTATTGTTGCCCTCTCCTTCCCCCCGTGTTGGTTTCACGTGTTTGCTCAGTTGCACGTACTCGTAAGCGTAATCACTGAAACGTCTTCGAAATCAGCATTGAAGGAAAAAGGACAAAGCAATCGTCAAGCACGGCCTTTCAACAATTATAACCGGGAATGTAGTTCGTTATATTCAATCTATGATTACATTTAAGACTGTACCTTCCAGATCTTAAGAAAATGTTTCTGTGTTGTTATTGTACTGCGCGCATTAGCTCGCATCGCAATTATCAATACCCTCTCGTTAAGATGAGCACCTCTATGAGACGGGCATCTAGTGGTTTTCCCCGGCTTCCCTTCGGTTTCTTAGTCGTTCTAGTGTAACTTAACTCTCTACCAGACGGACAGTTCCCTAGCTAAGACGGAAAACTGGAGCTGTTCCCATGGCGTCTGTCTGTCTGTCTGTCTGTCTGAGAAGGTTGATTGAATTGTATCCCGGTAACGAGCAGACCATGGTTTCAAATAGCGTCGAGCTACTTTAAATCGTTTCTGCTGATAAGGAGGTAACACTGCAGCATCTCTTTAATCCTTTAAACCTTAACAATGATCAGAATTGAATCTATCCTTGTTACATCAGTGTTTTATAAAACAATGTGGTCAGGAGTAGCCCACGAGCTGTCGTCCTTGTCTCCTCGGAGCCACGCGCGGCTAGCGAAAAAGTAAAATTACGCGTGCTCTCGATCTACTGTGTCTCGAAAGAAAAATAAGAGACTTCTTGCAGTCCAGGTCAGGTGAATTAAGGAAATGATCAACACAATATGAGTTTAATTTATACATTAACAACTCCTCATCACTATTTCTATGGGAAATGCCTTGAGACAACATATGAGAATTGAAATTTAAAGGGAAAGGGTTTTAACGGTAAAACTGCATTATACGACAGTTTCTCTCTCTGGCGGAAGCTCATCTGAAGTAAGCTGCATTTCTACGATACTTGAAGTCTTTTTCTTTCTAAGGCAACATAACGCAAAGGGTATAGTTGCTCCAATAAACAGATACATAGCTGACACAGCGAATGCGGGTACGTAAGAACCCGTCTTGTCAACGATTAGTCCTAAAAATAAAAGAGACAGAGATTTAGTAGTCCATTCATTCACGTGACACTCCAGATGATTTATATAAAAACTATCAAGAAAAAAAGTAGACACTGTTTTCACTGCTAACGAGTTTCGGTATTCCGGCTTACCAATGTCTCACTCCCAGGCCCCTCACCCATCGCCACAAAAATCCGCATTTAATAAAGCTGACGTGACCATTCCGAGAAAGGCAATAACATCAGCAATAAATGCCTTGGTTAAAAAGTGATTAGCAATCTTAGAGCATTTGATCCGCGAAGAATTGTTACGGCTTTTCTAAACACAATGGGAGTAGTGATAGTAATCGCAATAGCTGTTTGCCCATTTTAAGGACTAACGCCCCTTATAATTGCCATTCCCGGCCCTTCTCCGTAAAATCGCCCTTTCCCTTGGCTAAGCTGGTAAATATGACCCTTCTTCCTTCCCTTCCTCTTGTATCACTTTTATTGTAAGGATATTACATGCATCAAGCTTCTTTTGTAGCGAGACGTTTTTCTTGCTATCTGAAAGAGCAATTCCTTTAGTTGAATTGTCTGCTAAAAAACGTTCCCGTGGGAAAAACGTAATAAAATAAGCACCCCCTGAAATTGTAACAAGTGCCCAGACAATTAATCGAGTCCCCTTATATTTGCTAAACCTACCAGCAATCGGTGGCCCCGCTGCTATGCTTGGTGATGTTACTGCCAGCCAGAAGCCAATAGCCTTTGATGTAAGGTGAGGTTTGACGGAACCCACGACCTGAATGTTAACTGTGCTGCCAAACAGCCCATCACAGAAGCCATACACCAGGGAGTAGGCCAAGAAGTAAGAGTACGAGTCTGCTCGCGATAGAACACACATAGCGGCGCCGTTAATGTAGATGGCAGCTTGAGTGATTAGCTCCACTTTAACACATTTGAAGTCACATACATGCCCAACAAGAATTCTTGCTACAGCAGAGGTGAGGCCGATGTAACAAAAGAATATGGCTGACTCATCGGGCGGTACTCCCTTTTGCTCTGTATACTTCACCTAAGGAGTATTAATTTTGCAATATACATACTCAGCGAGATATAGTCGCTGTAAAATAAGTTCTCTTACGGTATGTTTTCTACCCAATAAGAGGCCGCGAACGATGCCAGCAGCCAAATCGGTTCCTGACGATGTATGATTTAAATGTTTTGTTCACTACAAATGGATTTACCGCCAGTTTTCCCCGTTTTTTGCCTGTTCATAGCATCCAAACGAGAGTGACTAGTTGTTTGTATCGGAAATTTAACTCGCTCGCAAATCCTTCGCACGTTCCACTTCTGACACGAACTGACTCGCCATCGAACAAAATCACAAAAACCCCTTAGTCTACGACAGAGTGATAATTTCTGGAAGGCACATCTATGGGAAAGAAGCATGGATGCTGGGTCTACCGTTTAGCGTGTTAACTCAGCCGGGAGACGCCATTTAGAATTTGCTATAGTAAAGCTCTGCGCATGGAACGATGTTAAAACCGCTGAGAAAAGTTAAAATTCATTCAACCTACATTCTCGCTTCTGTGTGAACAAGGCAAAAATATTGAAAGGATTCGTGTGAATGAAGAATCCTGTCAAATTTTTCAGCCGGTCCAAGGCAGGAGCCAATAACTCGGGGCGAGCTACTCCTATAGTTGCCTCACCGTGCTTTCACAGACTTGTTTTATTTTTAGATACAGCTTAAAGCAATTTTTCCTTCGTGGAAGCTCCGTTCCTCCTATGAACGCATTCGAAGTTTGAGATATCAAATCGGAAACTAAACGTCATTTTTAGATATGAAGGTTTTGCTAATAGGTTTGTGTGGATTCAAAGATATTCTAGATTTGCGCCAAAGTCGTTTAACTATAAAGTGATCGATAAAAACGCCGTGACAAGAAAAAACAAAAACAACAACAACAACAAAAAAAGAAAAAAACAAGCAATAGTTTACCAGTAGAACTTGTGGGACATATAATCCTAGGTACGTTACAGCTGGACAGGCCGACCAGATAAGGAGTACTGGATTTGTGAAGATGTTCTTCGTCCACGATGATTGTCTTTCACATATTGCATGAGGTTGTTTTGTGTTTGATACTCCCTCAAAATTTGAAATTTCTTTTGCTGTGAGTGGATCATAAATTAGTGCAAAGAGGCAAATCAATGCAGCCAGTCCTGCCATAGCTATGAACGTCTTCCTCCACTGCAAAGTCTCCAATAAGAATTGTAGAAAGGGGCCCATCACCAGTAAGCCTCCTGCAGGACCGCAGGTAATAGCACCTGTCGCCAAAGAGCGCCTTTTTACAAAGTATCGAGGGACGATGACAAAACTTGCAGTATAAACACAGCAAATCCCAAAACCTACTATCACGCTGAATGTTAGGTACATACAATATATGCTAGGCGCTTGTGACGTCATTAGCAGTCCTATAACACATGCTAAGCCACCTGAAATAGTTGTGGCGCGACAACCATGACGGTCACAGAGACTAGAGGCCACTGGTCCAAGAAGACAGCTGACTGACATGCACAAGGATCCCACATAAGCTGCAGAGGAGAATGGTAACAGCGGCCCCAATTAATTAACAGGTTGTGTAATTTTTTTTGTTTTGTTAGGCTGGTGCTACGTTTAGCCGAGTTCGGAGTTTGGAAAAAAGAAAACGAGGATCCGTAATATACAGCACGAGGCGAGAAATACGAGATAACGAAAGTAATAAGGGGCCGTTCACACTTGATGCCCGAGAACTAGTGCCTTGGTACCCGATTCGTAACTGTGTACACATTGGTTTCATTTTGTTCAGTGAGACCCGAACCCGGAAAGTTATGTGGAGTGTTTTGGGACTAAAAGAAAGCGTGCGCAAAAAGTGACCCATTGCCCACTTAAGTACACAGGTACTATCTCTCTACTTGTACTCAGGGACCGCCACCGTGCACTGGCGTGGGTACTTGAAAAACCATTATGTTCACATCAGAACCCCAGCAAGAACTGTACCTGGGCACCGTGCCGGGCATCAACAGCACATTTTGAATTTCAGAAACGGTGTGTGGCATAAAGACAAGGTCCAAACCGTTTGATATTTACTAGCCTGTTCCAGGCTCTCAGATATTGGGGATGACGCGTAAGTGAAAAGCACGCGAAAATATGAGAAAATATGAGCGCGTGATTATTCAACTGCGAGGATCATCTCCACTTTCATATATCTTTATCCGCAGTTAATGTGAGTCATTTCATGTATTTCCATTCAAATAGGATTAGTTTAGTAAACCCAACAACTTTTCTCGTATATACTTTACTCTTTTCTGTACATTTCTTCTTCGTCTTAGGACGTGAAACTTCCTAACTTCACGTTTTCTGTTAAACGTTTACACAAGACAACGGTTTTCTTCTTAACTTAGATACAGACCTTAAGGATTAATTATAAGCTCCAGAAAATTCGCTAACATTTAACAAATTGAACTAGATGGAAAAAGAGCGATGAAGTTTGAAATGTGCGGGTTAATCTCGGTTGCTTATTAATAAGTTTTTTTAATGCTGCTCCATACCATCAAACTCTGTAAATTTGTTTTGAACTTTTTCGACGAATAACTGAAATTCAGGTTCTCGCGCGAATCGACCCAAAACTTAAAGAAGTTACTCATTAATAATCTTCTATGATATCCCAATTTCTTGACTTTATTCATCGAAAGGTTGTGGATGCCATTCATTTTCATTATAATCAGGAGGAAGCCATCTGTCGGTTTTTTTTTTTGCCTGTTTTAACTTTTTTCTAGTCCTATCCGGATTCAATCTCGTATCCTGAAAAGAGGGCAGCTAATTATGTTTTGTTACATTTCTTGCAGGTGGCGGGAATATTTATTCAAAGCAACCATGGTACACCGCAATTAATATTTAAAAGTGTAAATAAGAGATAAAATAAATGAAGAAAAGAAGTTGAAAGGTTGTGTATTTTACCTGTTGTAGCAGTATCCTCTTTGAAATGATCGAGAAGAGGGGGCAAAAGTAGTCCAAAGCTGTATGAATAGCCGCAAACTATGATGTTACAGATCACTGCAGCAAAACAAACTGTGTAGGATTTAAACCCATCGGGCTTGATACCAACTTCATTTAACTTGCTTGAGTTGCCTTCCGCTAGATGACAGGAACTTTTCTGCTTGCAGCTTTGGTATTCCAAAATGAGCTTCTTCATGTCGCTGCTATTTTTACCAATGCCCTATTTGTTTTTCGCCATGGATCATAAAAGGTGATTGCTAACTAACCTCGTACTTACCGGCAGGGCGTTACAAATGATCTAATCTAACTCTCCGGGGTAGCGGTATGTATGAATGCCGGCCAGTGTTCGAGAAAAACCTGTTTGCAAAACAAGGCCTTCTTGGCCTTTTCTTGCTATTTCTTTTCAGACAGGAATAATCTGATAGAAAAACGGTATAAATTGGTAGAGATCCATCTACAATTGTCTCCACCCTTTCAAAGAATTCTCTTTGTTATCATTATGGCAGTTAATTATAGCAGACATTCAAAGAATAGACTTATTTCAGTTTTACCACTTCGGCACTCTCCTTTGGAAACGGTCAGGTTTTTTCTTTTCCATAAAGTTGTCGTTATGGATGAAATATCAGCGATATTTTTTAACCTTGGTTTTCCGCCAAACCTTTGCAGGATAGACTTACGTCAAGTACTTGCTTGTAAGATAGGATATAAAGACCTAACGGCGACGTGCTCTTGAAAAAATAAGTAGAGCTTGATTAAGGGGAGCCATACTTCAGGCTGTTAATAGGGTAGTGATAAGCCGGGCAGTGGTGAGAGCAATCGTTTCTCTTTCCTGATTAATATGGTCCGGGTTAGTATCAGAAGCTGACTTTTGGGTTCAACCTGATCTGTTGCTGGTTTTCCCCTTCAGTCCGTGACGTTTTTGTCCGGGTCCTCCGGTTTCCACTTCTACACAAAAACAAACAAGCCCTGGCATACCCACAGTTTCAATTTAGAAAGTGAAATTTAAGAAAATGATGAAATCTCTCTCATGAAATGTTGTAGCCAGACTTGATGAAATTTAATATCTCCACTGAAACAAACAAACCAAAAAAGCCTACATTTAGTGCTACATGTTTACTCTGGAAGTTTTTGAAAGGATGATTCCATGCGGGGATGCAAGTATGTATCATACATACGTGACTAGTATTATCATATAAGAGTTTAATGTCTATCTGTCGAAATTAAATTTTGTTTTCTTAATAATGTATTCTCGGTAAATCATTTTATTTGACTCGAAAACGATAGCTGAATTTGAATCTAATTTGAAGTACTTACTGGCATGTCAAGGGAGCATGTCAATTTATACTTAAAAATTAATTTCCGAGCGGAGGCTGGATGGGAAGAGGACAGCTGCGGAACTGGCGTACCGATTAAAGGTGCGCACTTAACGATGGATGAAAATTACACTTCATAATAAATGAAAATGAAACATTTTCTGCAAATCTATAAGGTTTCCAAAAAACCAATTCAAAAATTCTAAATTTCGCTATCTAGACATTGTGCAGTAAACAGTCTTGGACTCTGGATTCCATGCCGTGGATTCCGGATTCCAGGTACTAAATTCAGGATTCTTGGTCAGTGGAACATGGATTCCGGATTCCAATCATTAGTAGCATTCCGGATTCCTTGAGCTCAATTCCGGATTTCAAAGCCCAGGATTCCGGATTCCGGATTCCACAAGCAAACATTTTCCGGATTCCGGAATTCGGAGGGCGATAACTCGATTCTCTAGATTGGATGATGTGGATAAATTTAGGTTTCCGGGAAAATGCCCACCTACCCCTCCCCTAAGCCGTCATTTTGCCCTAAGCGAGAAGTAAGTGTTAGTGCTAGCTTAGGGGAGGGGTAGGTGGGGAGTTTTCCAGAAACCTAAATTGATACAATGATTTTAGCTATAGCTCGAGAGAAGTGGATATCGAGTGTTACTCAACTTACTTTTACTGAACCGCTTTGCATATTAATACAACAAAAATTCATTGGTATGTTTCTTTTATTATTAAATTTACATCAAGCAATTTCGAAGTCCTCTATTTTTATACGTAAACCGGTTGCAATGTTCATTTCTGAGTTTTATTTCTATCATTTTTTGCCTGATACTTTACAGGAATCCATACAGAAGACCTCTTCATTGCAGTACTTGTTCCCAAGACAGTCTCGCCGAAATAAAGAGCAAAGCTCATACGAGCCGCCATAATCACCACACAGTCTCAGGTATAGCCGACATTCACGGACACACGGTTTATAGTTAACTGTCGAAGGAAGCCTATTAGCTCTACCACGAGAAAGGAGGGCGAAAAACGCGATGACCAACGCGATCGAGGATATTTTCATCTATAAGACAGAGAGAGAAAGTAAGGCATATTCATGAAATGTTGAAACAAAATGAATTGTTTCGATGCTTCTAAATCAAGGATTTAATAATCAGTCTAACTTCCTTTTATGGGCAGTTCATTTGGTTCCAAAGATACCGCGAAAGTCAAGCAATAGCCCAGTTTCGGTTTAGTGATCATGATTTATACGGCTTTGCTCCGACGCTGAGCGGTATAAAACAAAATTAAGAAATTGCATTGAGTGATTCAGGGATTGATAATTCATTTCTTTTGTTTTATTCCATTCAGCCTCGGAGCCAAGTATGAATTTTGATAATTTAAAACTGGCGTATTCCAAACTCTATGCTAAAAGGATACGAACACCTCGTCTGCAACGTGGACATCAGTAGACCACTATAGTATATATTTATTCTGTTCCTTTGGTGTTCTTTAGAACATGGCGATACTGACACTTACATAAACGCAAAAATTAATCTTAAAAGATCTATAATTCAATACGCTTTTTAGTAAACCATAATCATGCTAAATGACTGGAAAAAAAACGACGTAACCTTTTTTGTCATTTTCGACGATCCCAAGGCAACCCAACCCCACCCCCCCCCCCCTCCCCACGTGTTTTCAGTAACAGCAGCTTACTTGTAAATTATTAGCTTTCTAACGTATTTATGATTGGAATTAGTTAAAAAGCCATGCAGCGTATGCACTGTCTTGCTTTATCCGTTTTTAAGCTGTTATTCGGTCTTAACGATTCTGAATCTGTTAACAGAAATGACCCTCTGCATATACTATTACTTAATCAGTTAATCCTTATATTCGATAAATCAATTTACAGATCCTTCATTTTACCCGTATTTAGAAATCTGAATGACACCCAAAAAATCGACGTACAGCATACAGCATACAATGATCTCTATTAGAGAAACAGATCACTTCGGTTCAGCTTTCTTTCTAGGTGATACGTAGGACCTTATACCGGTAACTTCTTGTTAGCATATAAAATTACAGAATTTCAGGCGAAAAGGCATTACTAGATCTGTTTGATTTTAAGCGGCGCTGGATCTATTTCATTGATATAAGAACAGTTCCCCGTTTTCCTGGCATTTAATAAATGACCAGATATTTTGTGTTAAACACCGAGTAAAACTCCTAGCTTGTTGGTCTAAGTATTTCCCAGGTAACATCTAACCTTTGAGCGCTCCTTGTTTTACTGATACAGTAGAACGTCGTTCTGATCAGTTGAATTTCTCACCAAGGTGGCTTGATTTCAGCGTAGTACATTTCTGATTGAATTAAAAAAGGCTCGTATTTAAAGGGTGAAAATTAATCATGGAAATAAAGTAGATCAAGATAAGACCTTCTGAACGCCTCCTGCTCCTTGCTAATAACAGAAGGCAAAAGTTGCTTGGTGAGAGTAATCAGATAATTTTTTTGTTTAAGTTTTCCTTAGCTGGGCATATGTCGTGTCAAGCCCCTCTATCTCGGTTGAAATTCAGCTGAGCATCAGTCTTACATCTGCTTGTTATAGTGGCAATGAAGTGAATGATGTAAATGAAGGGAAAAATTCCTCTTGAAAGGAGCTTTTTGATCAAAAAGGAAAGAAACTTTAGGACTGAACAAGACATAAATTTTGCTAAAGTAAATTGCTTTCGTTTAAATTGCCAATTCCTCAATGATTTTTAAAGTATTGGTGATATTAAACTGTCCGAATGTTTCGAAAATAGGTTTTTTTATCTAATAAATATGCTTTCATTTTACACTCCAAATATTACTATAGAAAGATGTCAAACAAAAATATTTGCGCTTTGAAAGATAATAATAAAAAATCATCCAATTTTATAAATAATATCCCTTTTTAAAAGGATATTATGTATGTCAATAGCATATTTTCCTCCGCTTCAAGTCTTGGCGGATAACATTGTTAGCAATTTACCCTCTGGAGGTCACACGCATTTTTTGATCAAAAATTACCTTTTAAGTATCTGAGAAAATCAGTGACAGATACGGGAATGAGAATGAACTTTTCATCTTTCCTGAGATGTGTGTATTTCCATGAAAAACAGATGTGATAGAAAACATACACATAAAACACTCAGTTTCCGAAAACATAAGATGTTATTTTAACAATGTGCCCACGCTTACTTGGAGACTTAAATCTATCGTTTACTTGCCATCGATATTTTGCAGGAAATTCCTAAAATTATGTATTAATCATTTTATTTCCCCTTGTTTTTTAATCATCAACCAATCTTAATCTGAAACGCACGCTGAAAAGACCCACAGGAATAACAAATGTGAGCCTACACGTACGGTTTGTTTGTGGCATATTGGATTAATAATAGAAACAACAACAACATCAACAAAAACGTTTATTTCAGGGGTAAAATATTTCCATTTTTGGCTTTTTTTTGATTTATTAAAGAAGATTTTTGAGAGCTATATAGGGACAAAGTTGATTTCAGAAATGGTTGGGTGAGTGAAAAATTATCTATCCTCAGTTGATGTATCCGCGAGTTCATAATTGCTTTTCTACTCACTGATACCCCATACTACCCCTTGCATTATATGACATTTCTTCTCTTGTCAGACGGTCTTTGATTCGTACTAGGGTCACTTTTGACTAAACCAAAAGGCTAGACAAATAAAGACGGTAAAATTGATTACAGAAGCGAATCGGGGTTGTGGTGGTGGCGGCGGTGGTGAGGCGGGGGGGTGGGGGGAGGTGGGTTGATGCCTACCACAAATGACGAATGTTTCAAACCTGGGTCCTTTACGATTTCATTGTCACGTAGTCGGCGTATCACGACAGAACTGGGTATCGCCTGAACAACGACGTGGCTGAGGTCATAGTATTGATGGCCTTAACGGTGTGCACTTTCCTGGATCAACCCTTGAAAATGAAGATTGGATAAGGCCATACAACGGTTCTCGCAAAAATGCTGAAAAGATAGGATTTTCTTAGTCTCTATGGAAACGAGATAAGATAGCTTCTAACTCCTTCAAAAATCATAGTAGTGTTTATTTATTAAAATACATAAAAGCTACAGACATTACTGATGAAGCAAATGTAACGTCGCGTTAAGTCCTGTAAAAGGCAAATACTGGCAGTATTTTCGAATATTAAGAAACTAAGGCTTTTGATCGTTGGGACGCACTGTATTAAACGTTTTGAATTGTGCCCTAAAAGTAGAAGTAAAATTGTAACTTTTAAATGGAAAAAAAATGTCAGTACAAAATAAGTCGCCGAAATAGGAAGCCGCAAAAAGAGGAAAAAAACAAATGTAAGCAAAAATCGCAAACAAGAAAGCTTTCAGCATGCTTGCAGCAAAAATGAAAAAAAACAACAACAACAACAACAACAAAAAAAACAACAATAACAACAACAAGAAAAAAAATAGCCGCTGGAAAGGGTAGATGTTGTTTTAGCCTTATTAACGCGGCTCAGAGTTTTTAATACCGTGCGACTCGGAGATTTAGAATGTCGGTATTTTACCGAGATATCATGACATTGCATAAAACCGCTAAATTTTACATTACGGACATCTAGGCTGAAAACTGCAACATTTTAAAGTTTTTAGTTTTAAAAAGTGAATCCAAGGTTCAGATTTTGGAACGAATATTACATTTTTTTGAGCTGAAAGGTTATCTTCTTTTTAGTAAACCCTACTCTGAAATTCCTCCTTTCTTTGCGCGGGACAACAAAAAGAAGAATAAACCGATAAAACCTACAAACCTGCCAGATGTTTGAGTTATCAGAAATCGCTGAACGTTGCATATGTATTAAGTGGCATACGGCACAACTAAGACATAAACTTAACCGCAGTACGACATGCCAGATGCTATAATCGAAGAATATTCAAAAACGTTTTCAGACTTATCATTTGTAGAAAACAAGAATATTCCGGGCTGCGCTGGTGAAAAAATATTGTTATAAATTAAGAGAGTATATAGTTTCGATACATTATGGCAGGCGTAACGAGAAGAAATCACTTTTTGTTGCTTAACCGATGAATGTTTTCCGTGGGAAAACGATAAAAGCAACCGCAAAAAAACAAAAAACAAAAAAAAAACAAAAAAAAAAACAAAAAAAACAAAATATATATATATCTATATAATTGTTTTTTTCTTTTAATCTAGCTTGGTTACAAAAGCAGTGACGGGTGTGAAATAGATGTGCAGCCAGAAACTTTATGAAATCCAGCGAAGACAGTCGAAACAAGGACAACTCAGAGTTACCAAAAAGACATCGCAGTAATAAATGAAAGATGTTTTCCACAAATTAAAAAAACAAACAAACAAACAAAACAACAACAACAACAATCAGAACAATGTACAGAACCTCAAAATAATACCGAGACTGGGTGCACCGTGTCATGTGATGTACAGCCGGCACCAGTATGAAATCCTTCAAAGATAATCGAAATCAAAGACAGAAAAATTACGAAGATATCGAGCAAATGTCTCAAACGAATATCAAAATACAAATTCTCCGCTGTTGTTGCTGTGCTTTCGTTATTGCTTCCTGGGAGAGATGTTCGGACCGTATCGAGCAACTCATTTTTCTTGATCATATCCTTAGGCTCTTAACTGATCGTTGATTGGTCGTGGACTGCAATGGAAAGGGGATAATAGATCCTCATCACCCGTACGGTTAAAAAACACTTAAGCCTGAACGCTTGCATCCAGTCTTACCCGACAACCTTTAAATACGCTTGCGGTGGTTAAATTGCCGGGCTATTTCAGTAAGTAGCTAATTAGAGAATATGTGTGCTATTCAACAATTATTCCTCGACACCGAATGCGCTCTGAGTCAATAACCCACGAAGCCGAAGGCCGAATGTGCTGGTGACTCAGAGGCCATGAGGGCGAGAGGAATAATTGCTTTAGTAAAATACAACTAGTTGGTCAAAAATATCGAGACAAAACAACTTTAGCTAGCAAAACGCGATTCAGCCGCCATTGTTTTGGTGTTCAAAGCCGGCGCTTTTTGCTTCTAGCGGGTTATAACATAAAGCCTAGTAGTAGCTCAACCAATCAGAACACAGCACTGATAATAGACCACTAGTTGGATTTTATTAATGACTAATATATAGGAAGCCGATGATGGTGATTTTTTTGCAATCTGATTAGCTGTATATAGCTCAAAGGTATTTTGGCGTAAAAGTGCATTATGAACGAGGACTCATTCGACCTTCATGCATAATCCGCTTTCATCGTTGCTTTGATGAACTTATGTAAAATTTCATTTAAAGTTTATTTAAGCATAAGCTGATTTCAGGGGCCGATTTCCCCAACAGCTTATCCGTTATCCGCTATTTAACAAGCCCAGAGCGATTCCGCCTTTGATTGCTTATTGGTCATTTTAAAAATTGTTTACTATAAAATAACTGCGTTGAGTCAGGCTGATCTGAATTCCCTGATCAATATTAGTTCTCCTATAGACCAGCAGGATAATGATGATTTCTGTAGTCTACTACCCAGCCATTATGTGGTTCGTCACTCGCCAGTTGCTTTCTGACAGAGACAGAAGTGCCATTTGATATCAAAAGATGAATCCTCTGCTTTTGATCCCGGGCTCTTGATCCTGTGCTTTCTCTATTGCTTCAGGGGAGAGATATTAGATCAGCTCATCGCCCTAAAGTTAAGGTTAGGACGTATAAAAGGTTTAAAATAATAATTTTTAATTGATAGAATAAGCAAACCAGAACAAACGAGTGATGCTGGTGAAACATGGTCTAGAAAAGATAGAATAACATATTAATAAATAAGTCATGTCTGCCCTCCTTCGTTAGTGCGAATAAAAAAAAAATCATAAATATGGTTTAAGTTTTTTAAAATTCATTCTCCAAAATGACCGCGATATAAATATATATGGAACACGTTTTTTTAAAAAAGCCTATTGTACGTGCTTTCCAACAATTACAATATTTAATAACAGAATTTGTTATAAAGATCAATTAACGTCAGGCAGGTAAATGAAAAAAATGTTTATTTATTTCCTTTTACTTAATACAAAATTGAATTAAATTACCACGACTCCCAATTTTTAAGGCTAATAATAGTAATAAAGGAACTTCATTCTTCGTAAGCTGCGGTTTCCTTTATCATTTTCGGAAAACATTTGTCTTTTCCATGAATATGATTTTAACGTGAAATAAATCTTCAACAATCTGTTTCTTATTCAATTGTTTTAATCTGACATTATGGAAGCTTAGTCTATGCAAATTGCCAATAAATGTTTCAACCTATTAGAAGGCAAACTATCCATAAGCCACTATATATAATTGAAATGACAGAAACACCTGCTAAACATTGCTCTTTTTGTAATTTGAAAATAGCCGAATATATGGACATCAGCGCTTCTGAATCCTATACTTGGTCTATATAATAAAACAATTACACCCATTCACTCCTGTGTTTGACTTTACTTTTTGAGTTCTAAAAATCCCGAAAACGTAAATAAATGTGTTTTATATAAAATTTTAAAATCAGCTTTGAGTCAGTAGTATTGCAACTCCTCCGTATATTACATAATTGTGCTCATTCTAAAGAAGCGAGACTGTAACCGTGTAAATGATAAGGTACGTAATGGGTTAAATTTTCAACTTTTGGTTTCATTCTCGGCGTATTGCTTCTCCCTGAATTCTGCACTGTGGCTTTTATCGAATGGGGGCATTTCAGAAGTTACTTGAACGGCGGAGTCAGCAAAAGACACTACACGTATTGTAAAACACGAGGAAAACAATTCTGTGAAGAGATTACGGATTTCTTTTCTGAAACTTTGAGTTCTTATTCCATAAACCACAGGGTTACACATGCTATTAGCGTAACCAAGTAGTAAAGTGCTAATATCAATTATTCTTGGCAATGGATGGGGATAGTAAACATCAAAAAACATGGTGATGGCAAATGGACTCCAACAAAACATGAAACAAGCAACAACAATCAGCAAAGTGTTTGTTAACTTCACTTCTGTTGGTGTCATTCTAAAACGCTTTTTGTTTCTCTTATCTCCAAGTTCGCTTTCCCACCGTTTTCTCGCAACATCTCCGTGGTCCTGAACGCGTTTTCCTGCTTCTTTCGTAAATTTCAAAATGTGAAAGTATGAAAAAGACATAGCTGTCAGGGGGCCAAAAAAGCATATTGTTAGCATGAAGTACATGTAGTAAACATCGGAGGCCCAGGATACAAAACAGAATGATTTTCCAGGGATGTAACGATATTCCGCCCAGCCAAAAAGAGGGGGGAGGGATATCAACGAAGATATAAGCCATACAATTGATCCAAAGATAAAAGATCTCCTTGGAGTAAAGATCGATTTGTACGTTTTCCATTGCACCACGTAAAAATATCTGTTGATAGCTATCATAGCAAGCGACATTACAGACGAAACGAACGACAACATTGTGGTGAATCCTAGAAACACGCATGCGGTTCTTCCAAATACCCACCGTTGCTCAATGATCGTGGCGACTGTAATCGGCATGTTGATCACTGATACAAGTAAATCAGCAAAGGCTAAGTTGAGAAGAAAACCGTTGGAGATTGTGCGAAGGTTTTTCCTTCTCGTGACGACGAAAAATAAAGTGAGGTTACCAAGAATTGAGGTTGTGCAAAAGAAAACAAGAATGACGGCTTCAATGATATCTGTTGGCTGTGCCATCTCAAGAACATCTCCGCCTTTAATATCACAGTTGAAGATGGGGTCGATCGCTCTATGGCTGAATGCTTATTAAGGATTGCAATATTTAAATGACCGACTGAAATAAAAGTTTACTCAGGTGGACATTTATGTTTTTATCCTATAGTCAATATGGATATCAATCCCGGTTTCTATTCTTTTAATTAGAAGATTTTAACAAAAGCTTCAATAATAAAAATTTTCTAGCTTATTCTTCACCGAGAAGTTTGAATCTTCTTCTTTTTTTTTCAAGATTTTTATCACCATTCAAGGATTTCTCGTTCAGCTCGGCCTGTCCAGGTGTCAATCAATTGAAAGTAATATCAGATAGCGTGAAGGACAAAAATTTTAAGCAAACATGAATTTTCAAATTAGTATGAGAAAATGAAGTACTTATACAAGTCAACTGCCGAAACGAGACCGCATAAAGGTCCCGTCCACACGCGTTTTTTTGGGCAGATTGGCCTTCGGCCTTTCGTCCACACGTGTACGGTCATGCACCGTTTTTCAAATCATGGCAAATTGCTCTCTAGAGCCAAAATTTGTAAAATCTTTGTTTCCGTACTAGAATAGACGGATGAAAACAGATATTTTTTTGAAGATGTTGGAGTCACAGCATTTTTAAGGTGGCTTTTTTTGTTCCACGCGATATTTTAGCCACCTTACCCCTTTTTTGAGATTTCTAGCGTAGTTTAATATATATTTTTTAGGTTATTAAAATGTTCTAGGTTGCTACAGTGGAAGCTGGTTATCATCACGGGCACTAAGGGAACATGCGAGGAAACCTGATGGTCATTTCGAGTATTTTTCTTGAAACCCGACAATGGAATCCATGTCTCTATTTTGTACTGATGCAGATAGCGTCCGTAAAGCGAGGTTGACGATATATGAGAGTTTGTGACTCAAGACACAGAAACGAGTGTCCGTTGTCCGTATTAACCTTTGTCCGTATAAAGAAATTTAATTTTTTGAGAAAGTATTTGAGCTTTTCGTCGGGAAAAAAGAAACTGTCCGCTATATACGAGTTTCCGTATTATAAATGGGTGTCCGTAGAGCGGAGTGGCACACATACATTCCAGAATGCTACACAATCAGTGGATGGGGACAGACGAAACAATCATTTTTAAATGATTGTATCCCTGTTAAATGTTAAAACATGGACTTCAAAAACCGAGGGATTACTGCGCTTTTCACAAACATGCGAACTCTAAAGTTCAAAAGTCGCCTTCACAATTGCGTTTTTCGCTGCCGTCAATCATAATTACGATCACAAGCAACGAACCTTGAAACACAGAAACACACAAAACGGAACGAAATCCACCAATCACAAATCACAAACCATGACATTTTGAACCCGTTAAAGTAAAGTTTTGTTTCCTAAGAAATCCGTTAAGATGATTGACGGCAGTGAAAAACGCAATCGTCAGTTGGCTTTTGAACTTCAGAATTCGCATGTTTGAAAAGCGCAGTAAACGACTCAATAAAGACCCACAAGCAATAGATCGTAGATCCAGGGTTAAACCAGCACATAGCGGCGTTGGTTGGTGAGACAACTTTGGTCTGCTTTTGAGAAGAATAGAGGGAGAATTGGGGAATAATGTAGGCCCAATTCGTATAAAAATATTCATTTTCAACAAAAGCAGGTATGAGTGGATGGGGACAAACGATACGTGTGGACATGATTAAAAAAAGACGAAAAAAAAAAAGCAGAAAGCAGATTATGAAGTGTGTGGAGCAATCACACAGTTAAGAGCTCTACTCCCTCTCGAGGACTCGAGGTAAGGTAGTTTGGTCCTCAACAAGCGGTCTTAGAATTATCTAAAATGCCCAAAGAACACCTGTAGAAATACAAAAATTAAAGTAATGTGTCCGTAATATCTGTGTCTATTTAGATATACATCAATCACATTCATCTCTTTCACGGAAACATATGAACACATAATTGACCAGCTCACAACATCAGCGGCTTCATAGCTCAGTTGGTTAGAATCGCAACAGTATCGCTAAGGCACGGGGGTTCAAACCCTATTGAAGTCATGAATTTTTTTCAGGCTTCGTACGCAATTGCATAAATTGCGTTCACAACTGCGGCGATCATTCTTCATTTGATTTGATTATTTTGTCTTACTTGGAACTGATCTGTTGACAGCATGCGCAGGGCCAAATCCTCTTAAAAACACTTACCACAATTCGTCAACTGGAAATACTACACATGTATTGGCCTGTACTCTGGAACCTCGGGATTGGGGTTCACAGCAGAAGGCTTGTCATATAGATTGTTCGGTGCATAAACACTATCTTTTCTGGCTCTGTGGGATTCACTGTCATTTGCAAAATAATTATATAGAATATTTCTTGATGAATCGAAAGTTTGCGATTTATTCAGTTGTATCGTCGGAGCAGGTGCACTCGGTGGCTTAATTCCGTATCCATAATTTGAATTTTTAGCTTGAGAGCCATCCGGAACGTGTAATTTGGTGACATTTTCTTTGTTTGTTGAAGTTCTTTGACTTGTTGAGTTAATACTTCTTTTTTCATCAAACGATTTGAATTTTTCTTGCAGATTTGTGAGTAATATTTGTACAAGTGTGTCTCTTTTGATTGGAAAATAGAATAACTTTTCCTTTTTTCTGAGTTTTTTTGGTCGTTCGTCCATCTTAGACGTTGTATTTGGCATCTGATTTGAGTTGAAGTTTGGAGCGTTTTCATAGTACTTTGGAAATTTATAACTCACAGATTTATGGACCAAGTCCTCTTTTCGAGTTTTGGCAGTTCCTAATAACATCAAAGGAGAATGGCCAATAGGGACTCTCCCTGCTTGGTTGGATAGCTTTGTATCTAAGCCTGTAGATGCGATTTGATTGGTAGGTTGAGAGACTACACCAGCATGCGCAGTATTCTGGCCCCGGCTATCTTTCCAAAGTTGTGATTTTACATCTTTTTGGGAATTTAATGCCAAGCTGCTTTGCTGCCTAAGCGAGGTTCTTTCTTGTGCAGCCGTAAGAAGTCCCCCTTGTGGTATTATTGGCTTGTTTTGCTCAAAAATGCGATTTTGAGGCTGTGGGTATTTTAGGGTAGGCCGGGAATTAACTTGTAGATTACTCCGTTGAAACAATGAACTTCCCTTTTTTGTTTCTTCATATGTACTTTGAAGTGTTGTGTATGGAGAAGAGTATTTATAAGGAATTTGCCTTGTTTTAAAGTTTTTACTTAATTCTGCTCGCCCGGGTGGTGCAATGTGCGAAATGCCCATTCCTCTGTTTGTCAGAATATTTTCTCTCGAATTCGGATAGCTGGTTTGAACATTTAATTGTTTATCTATAACTGTTGAATCAATGGCCTGACGCTGTTTGCGTTCCTTGTTAGTAAGATCTGGCTGATAATTCTGTGATTGTTGTATTAATTCTCGTGGTTGCCATGTCTGTTTCCCTATCCGCCATTGTTGTTGCAATAACAGTAAATTTCTCTGCTGCTGTTTCTGTTTTTGATCCTGTTGGCGGCCCTTTTGAAATATTTGTGGTTGATAATTTTGTGGTTTTACCATTAATCTAGTTGGTGTTACTCTCAGTCTGCTCATACGCCATTGTTCTGGCAGCTGTAAATATTTTTGTCTTTGCTGCAGACGCTGTAGTGATTCAAGCTGTCGATGTTGTTCCCGAGTGTCCAGGCTGCGATATCTTCCCACTTGGTTGTTACTATTTTGCTGCTGCGCTCTTTGAATGTAGTTAAACATCTGAAGATATCTACGATAATGAAAACAACAAGTCTTAATGTAGGTCGAAGTGTTACATTTCTAGTGAAGGACAACCCTGATTCCTTTTGGTAATTAAATAGCGACTGTGCTTAATGTTTTAGTTCCGTCACTGGGCAATCCACAAAAAATGGCGTGGGCCATTTACTTTTTATCGCTCCTCAACGAAGCCCTCTTAGGAAGGTACGTATGCCCCTTGTCAGAATTTCAAAATCCTTTATTTCAGGTATTTTGAGGAGTAATTCATGTGTCTGTCGGTAGTTTGCTATTGTATTTGCGCTTGTCTTTGTCGCTGTCTCAGTTTATCAAAGCATCTTTTTTTTGTTTTTCGTCATTTCATCGTATGGCTGATCTACTGCCGTGTCAGTTATCAGAATTAAACCCTAACATTGGGGTGTGCTTAGGCTCGCGGCAGGTACATCTCCTCAAAAAGCGGATGGTAACCGAGCGTAAGGTATGCTATTCGTGATAGAGTGATTTTCCTAAAACACTGCTAATTCTTCTTTGAAAGGGAGGAACTTGGGACCAACCAGTTTCGGAAGAGAATCAATTCCGCGTTTTTTGACGGTCGAACATGCACTGTCGGAGTCTTTGCAATAATTACGTCCCTCTCAGTATATGATCAAGTGGGAATTTAACTTTAAGTTGCCAAAACTAAATGATACTTTACTGTAGCAGCATGATGTAATAAAGAAATATTCTACACTAAATAAAGAACTAAAATTTATTCAATAAATCATCCTTGGAGATCCAGGGGCAGTCAGTATTTCGTGCCGTACCGTTTCCTCCGACCCGACTGACTGCTCCTGGGTCTCCGAGGATGGCCATCGGAAAACAGGGCCATCGCCTGTATTTATATTCCCACGATAACGTTACCTTGCATCTGGTCTACCAAGTTGTACCGGCTGTTGTTGGTATTTGGGAGGAGAAAAGCCAAAATGCATGCCATGCAATGTTGCAGCGATTTGCGCTCTGCGACTGGTCATGTCATTTCCTATGGCATGGTTTTCGGAGCTAGGGTAAATACAAACCAAGCAAAATCGAGTTATAAAACGGGATGACTTATCACCTGACCGGCTGTTCTCTAAATATTTCAATAAGACATTTTGTTCCTTTACCACAACAAAACTGATTAGTGACACCGTGATGAAAATCGTTTAGCCCTCCACGGTGATTTCTTTGAACTTTCTCACTTCAGCAAACAATGGAGGCTAGGCTTTACAGGTGAATCTTTAAGGACTCAGCTGTTGACAGTTTGACATTTTGCCCGTCAAAAGCAATGAGGTAATTACTAGGTAGAAAAAGAATAAACTTGACCAGTGCTAAATTATTCTTTAAAACTAGGTTTTAGCATAAAAGGGTACTAAGCGAATGAACGTGAACAACAGTTTCAAAAGGTGCTATTAAGATATTAAATATGCTATTGAAAACTTTAGTATACGTAGTACTTTAACTGTCACGGCAAATAACTGAAAGTTACGTTTACCTCTCTTTTCTTACACAGTCTGGCCAGGGGACTTTTTCTCCTTCAGGATAAGTAAACCAGTTCCCTGTTATGGGTCCACACATGTACATAACAGCGGGTTTGGATTCAAACGTAAAGCCCTCATTACACTCCGGAGTACAAAACAGTCGAAAAAGGCTATCGCAAACCACGTGACCGTTTTTGGGCTTCGGGTATTTCTTACAACGTTCAATGGACTCTAATGCAAAGAAATAATATTTTGATAATTAGAGAATTATCATGTAATTTTATTGCAAGTATATGAACTTTATGAGAAAGGTACCAAATTTCTGTAGCAGTATAATGAAATGCGAGGAATAAAAACTACAGTTGGATGAAAGATGTTTTCATCGGCAGTTCAAATTCTTAACTAATTAGAGACTATATGAAATAACGAATATACCACTATAATATTTTAGAACTGCTGGACGAAGAATTAAATGTGAAAAATATGGTTGCAGTTATACGCAACTTTTGCTGTGCGAAAAGGACGCCTCAAAAGTTTCAGGCGTTCGGGCCTTTGAACCCTCAATACCTCTGCGATACCGGTGCAGCGTTCTAACGAATTCACTGTAATAAGTCGACTCTCGGAGAGCAGGTTGCATCTATAACGGCGACAATCCCGTTCATATCTAAGTTAATACTCGAAAATGCTAACTACGAAAAGTTGTTACTATTGAGGTCGAGATCCTATGGTATCATTCGTTTCCTTGGGCTATTAGGAGTATGTGATATTTTACAAAACGTGTTTTTTTAGAATGTTGACTATGGGCGCAGTTGAGAGTTTTTGGTCTCGTTTCCTGTCATAAATCTCAGTGAGTTGTATATTTCTCACCAACCAAACGTCAAGTTACTAATTAGATTTTATTTGGGTGTAGTGAACCGCCTTAGACTTTCAAGGTAGACAGAAATAGACTACACTAGTGAGACTTGACCGGAGATATTATATTTGAGCCAAAAACGATCTAAACTGGTCGGTGAAACGCCCAGACAAGCCGGAGTACATGGATATTGCTCGCTCCGCGTAATGGGCTCCTGGATGTCATAATTCACTAACTTTGGGGTAGGTTAGGGATTAATTTAGGATACTTTGCAACATAGGTTCAGTTCAGTGACTTACCTGCTAACCTCCATAAGTAAGCTGTCAAGAAAATGCTTGCCAACCAAATCATGGGGGCGTACGCCATTTGCGTGAATGAAAAAGTCCAGAATGAAACTGAAAGGTCATGAACGACAAAAAAGGAAACAAATTAATGAAAAATCAACGAAGGCAATTAACTATGTTCTGTCAAAGATGACAGTTTTTCTGTTAGATAATTGCAGGTATCCTCTTTATTTTATTACTTACGGCCGAAAAGAGTGCGAAAATAACCATAACTTAACTCCATGAAACTCACGCAAAGACAAAGATCTCTTTAATTCAATGATACTGTACTTTGTTTCTTGGTTACTTTTCTTTTTTTGTAGACGTCAGCTAACTAAGAAGAGTTAGGTAACTACTCAGGACCCTGTTGTTCTAAAGGTGGATAGGGTAATCCACTGAGGAAATCCCCATCTGGAGGATAACGCATATGGTCGTCCTAACTCTTATCCAGTGAGTGGTGGTTTATCCGGCGAATAGCGCTACCCAAAAATTGAACAAGCGGGGCCATGTCAATAACTAGTAAAAATTATTAAAATACCATCAACGATTTACACTGAACTCATTCTGCTTATGACTTGCGCAAAGGTTGCTGAAACGGCAGTCTCTGTCACCAGCAGCCCCGTAATAACTGAATTAAGATTAGACTAAACCAGATTTTTGCGTTTCATGACAAGTGAACGAAAACATAACCAACACAAGTATAAACATATTGTGGTTGGAAGAGGCACCAAATTTTAAATTATCATATGATATATCTCTTAAGATATATATGATAGTCCTTATATAGATGGTCACCTTTTCAAGAATCGTTTTCATTGTTTTTCATTTGGCGGATTCGCTGTTTAAATTTTTAGCGGCGTTTAAAAATAGTGACTGGCAAATAAAGACTACAGTCACTTCTCAGCACTTTATTTGAAACTAAGCTTGTAAAGCGATTCTACTTGGTGTGGTTTGCGAGACTGCGACAGTACTTACCTTTAGGTATTTTGTTGAGTGAATGCCTCGGTTAATATCATGTTGGAATAACTTAGATCCGTTGGCCGTGAAATATATTGTTCCTCCTTGTTTACTTCCTAACCAGCGCCGAAAATAAATAGAATGTAATACAAATCTTGGATCATATCGTTAACTAAAGAATTCGATATTGCCCGAGGAACGGCAGCTTAACCAAATTTTTTCTGAAGTTTACACTGATAAACCTATACGGTCCTCTCTCACAGCAAGAAATTATCTATCAAAGCAAACTGAGAGAATTTTAATCTGTTGCTAAAACAGATGAGGCTCGGATTCGTTACTCAAATCTCCAAAATCAGATACAGTGGCTTGTGACATGCATGTAAGGAGAATTCAAAAGAGAATCCTGTCAGTTTCATAATCTTTTTTGCGTTAACAGGTATGACCAGTTTTGCTTTTGAACCTCTGCGCACCAGCTGGCAGGTGTGCTATTATGATCTTAAACTCAGCTATTAATTCTATACGGTTTCGTGATTCTGCGTCTCTGAACGGAGTTGTATCTTTACTGGAGCTATAAAGATGGCGGAAAGGACCTTAATCAACCAACGAAAACGACGCCCGATCCTCATACATGTACCTCACTTAACAGACGTATCAAATTTCAAAAGTATCATGGCAGCGCCGTAGCTAGTATGAGGCCAACCGAGGCACTCGCCTCGGTAAAATTTTGACGAATTTCGCCGATCATTTTTATTTTACATAAGCAATCATCGGATATTTTTAACGCATCATGATATTACAAAGAATTCAGCAATTCAGTCAATATACTATGAAAAAATTACCATATCATCGATCTCAAGGGGCTACGTACGTTAACTCAAATTTTTTTTGAACAAATACTGATCAAAACCATTGGCGAGGTTAACGGTCACCCAGATTATGTAGCTTGTTTCTGATTATTGCTTTTTAAATTCCACTTAAATTAACTCGAAAAAAAGTTACCGAAAGGCCCAGAAAACGCTGCAAATCGCATTTCCGAGAGACTAAAGTTCAAAATTTCTCGGGGGGGGGGGGGGGGGGGGGGCATGCCCCCGAACCCCCTAGCAACTCCCGCCTGCCTCGGTTGGCCGTTTGGTCTGGCTACGGCACTGCATGGCAATAAAAACTATAGAATGCTGTTAGAAAGTCATCTTCTAAACGTTCAACAAGACCATTATCAGAGTCATGAAAACTGCGATTACTTACTAGCAGGAAACAATTCGCTGAAAAAAAAAAGATTATTTACAGTATACGTAGTTGTTGACTGAATAGTTGCTATCCACAGAAATCGGGGCTGAAAACAGCACGACTAAAACCTGGGCGTAAAGTTTCCTAGCACGGGCGGAAGAGTAGTTTCTACTGCCCGTGCTAGAAAGTTGCTGGATCAAATATGTTTTGGTTTGAATTTCTAATCTGTGTGCCTTGCAATAATCACAAGAAGCAAGATGGTGCATATGTGGGATCGTATGATGATCTTGTGATTGATATCGTTCCTGGCCGTAGAGGAGCTCTGTCAAGACAATAGAACAATAGACTATTTTACAGTTACAGGTGGAAATGAGGCTGAAGTTGACCTTGTTTTGATACAACCCTTCCTGCTTTATCATGTAAATCATGTTGTTCTCGCCAACCGGTATTTATTAATCATAATTTCCATGAGAAAAGGAAAGAGGTTTGTATCAAAACAAGTTCAACCTCAGCCTCAAGTTCACTCAAAGTCTTCGGGATACTAAGCTCACAACTGTAAAATGGTCTATTTGAGTCGTTAGTTTACAACCTACAATATTGTTTTGAAATGTTACATCAAAATGTAAGTTTCTTGACTGAATAGAAAAACTCAAATTACTGCCGTAATAGTGAACTCTAAATTCAGATTGAGGCTGGAGGAGATAACAAGACAAAAATGTTCAGGCTAAATCTTTCAAAATGCAGAAAATATGACTTCGTAACTTCTATGATTTTAGCCAAAATAAGATCCAGAAGAATCCACCTGTTGTTTCGTATGACGCAAACAAGGAATGAAAGCCTAAGGCCCTGTTCACACTACGTCATAAAAAAAAAGAGTTTGTCGTCTGCAAAAAATTTGAAAATTTTGTTCTCACCAATCGTTTCTTTTTGCAATCTTGTTCGCATCTAAGACACGCGAAATTTTTCGTCTTACCAGAAACGTTGATTAAAGGAATTTTAATTGGTCATGTTCGCGAAATAAGATGACCCGACGAAGGATAGCTGTCAAGGAACAAAGGAGTTTGTCACATGACAAAAACTTCTGAGAAAATTTTGGTAGCTGAAAAAATTGTTCACACTAGAAATGGCTTCCTATTTACAGATATTTTTGCAAACAAATATATTTTAGTGCGAACAGGGCCTAAGGCTAATGAGATGAATGAGATGGTTCATACAAGGGGCCTTTTGAGGTGGAGCTTAAGCCTGATTCGGTGTTGTGCCCAATTGCACTATGGGACTGTTTCGGAGGTCCGCTGTCCCATTTGTTTGGATATCACGGCTTTGCGCGGGAAACTGGACCCACTTTCGTCCGTATAAAACAATCCCATTATGCAATGCGATACAGCACCGTCCCCGTATCGTGCGCAATAGGACCTTTGCAGCAAGCCATTCACGTGGTACAAAGCCGCTATGCTGGAATGCAAAATTCGCACTGGGACAAGACAAACAAGGAAAAATTTCCATTTAAATTACGTATACCTTTTGTTTATAAATGAATCTTTTTATGTTAAGTTTTCGAGGACGGAAAAGATGCTTGACTCTTTCACAAGAATCGGTGTTAAGATTTGGAATTCAATTTCACCCTCAATAAAACTATTTAGTATATACTAAAACAGTGGATAGTGTTTTTCGCGCGCTCTGATTGGCTACTCAATCAGTGAATATCCTGCACTATTCACTGATTCACCTCCAGTTCCTCTGAGCGAGCGACGCCAAACTCGTGTAAGTTGTAAGCAAAATGCCTTCCCGGTTTGCTGCCGTAAACAAACAAAGAAATTTCACAACTAATCAAGCAAGCTGTTTTCGAAATACACGAAGAAGGTGTCGAAGTTCGGATTGGAAGTTTTAACAGGTAAAGCTTTGTGTTTTTGACACGAATTTATCGATAAAACCGGTGAAAAAGTTTTTTGTTTACAAATGCAAATGAAACTTAAGTCTTGCTTACTTTATTTAG
Source organism: Porites lutea (assembly GCF_958299795.1). Classification (NCBI taxonomy): domain Eukaryota; kingdom Metazoa; phylum Cnidaria; class Anthozoa; order Scleractinia; family Poritidae; genus Porites; species Porites lutea. The sequence goes on from NC_133204.1 coordinate 39,875,648, forward strand.
TTGAGTTGTTCATAAATAAGCTTAAAACTAAATTTAATAACCTTTTTTTATAGAATGATTTTAAATACAAAAAGAATTCACAACTCCTTTTGAAGAAATTTCCCCGCAAGAGCTAAACAAATGCCTTCAAAAGTTTTAGTTGCCGGCAAGAAAAAGCGACGGCCGCGGCGGCCCGGTCATTACGCGCCAAAATTGTAATCGTTGGATACAGTGTTTGAGTTAAAAATCGTCGTTTTTGTGCTCAATTATCTCACTGTTTCAGTACATACTAAAACAATTATTCACCTCAGTGTCGGTGGCTAGTCGTGGATATTTACCTCACTGCTTCGCAGTTCGGTAAATATCCAGGACTGGTGATTGAGAATTGAATTGGGAAACCGACTTTAAGCAACAACAGTTGATGCTAACCAGAGCATTTTTAAATGACTTTAACTATATCGTTATATGTAGTTTTATAGAAGAGACAAGAGACAATGAGCAGGTAAGTTTTAATCGCTCCTTTACTTAAATTGTTATCAGTATATATAATAATGATTAGAATTGCCAATCACCAGATAATATTCAACGGCATATTTGATTTCAGACTCAAAGAATATTCCCACAAATACATTGAAGATAAATTCCTTAATATCCTCGGTCGTCAAACTGGCCAGGGGAAAAACGCATTCTCCACATTTTGCAACATTTCTTCCAGCCCTTTGATTTCAGGGAATGCCCGGATAAGCACATTGCTCATATTTGCGTTTTGAATCCATTCAAGTCCCTCTTTGGTGTAGATGTCTGAAGTGAAATCATCGGTCATAAACCTAAAGAAAAACATTAAAGAATGAACCACTACGGTGGACAATAAATGGGTACTAATAGCTCCTTTTAGGGACTTTTTCCCTTTCAATGGAGGAGGGAGGCTTCCTGTAAATGATCAAATATAACCCGGGCTAAAACTGGTCGGTAATTTAGAAGCTTTGTCGAGCGAGGATTTGAACCCGCGACTACACAAAACAAACTTGGGGCCTCTTTTAAAACAGTGCTCTGCCCCAATCATTGTACTTTGGTCTACACCCTATACAGACTTTTTTCTTGCACTGCTGGCTCTGATTTTCACGATTGTTAAAGCTTGTAGATTTTCATTTCTTAGTTCAATTTGCGATCTTCCAGGAATGAAAATTTGATTTTTATATTTCGCATGGTGTTTGGAATTCTTTTAAAATCGAGTCATGTAGAAACCTAATCAATAAACCAATCAATCAATCAATCAATCGATCAATCAATCAATCAGTACTTCAGTAAGTCAGGTAGTCAATCAATCAATCAGTCAGTAAGTCGGTCGGTCAGTCAATCAGTCCATCCGTCAATCAATCAATCAATCAATCAATCAATCAATCAATCAATCAATCAGTCAATCAATCAATCAATCAGTCAAACATCAATCAACCAATCAATCAATCGAAAATCAATCAACCAACCAATCAGTCAATCAGTAAATCAATCAACCAATCAATCAACCAACCGATCAATCAATCAATCAATCAATCAATCAATCAATTAATCAATCCGCAAGTCAATCAATCAACTCACCTGTCAGTTTGTAGTCTTCTGCTGGCCATAAGAACGAATATATTAAACGCTGTTTCACCAAATCCACAACCGTCAGGCCGGGGCTCCTCTGCTAGGCAACCAATCAGGAGGTCTAATTTCTCAATGTCGTCGTCATACAGTTCCTTAAGCAGGCTGGAATGTTTCATGTTTGGCGTAAGCTTTTCAAAGGACTCCACAGGAGGAAGGTTTGTCAATCGTCTGAACTCATTATATCGTGGAATGCCACGTTCTCTATCGCGCAAAATGTCGATGGTTGCTAGATCAATAGTCTGAAACGAAAGAGAATATCTTTTTCCTAAGAAATTGTTTTTTCTTCATTACGTTGATCTTTTCCTCCACGGATACCTACAACCCCGGATAAAACTGTTGAGACAATTCCATGTATTATTTCAATTTCGCGCCATGCTGCAATCTCCTCTAAACTGAACAAAGTCGTCCCCTCCCGGCCCCCTGTTCAAAGTTGTCTTGGTCTAACAACTCACGCGTGCATTTCTGGTGATATATTGGAATAGTGAAGGGGAAATGGTGCATCAATTTGCGACGGTAGGCATTTTTGTCAGGACGAGTTTGTAATGTGTCTCAACAGGTTTTGTCCGAGGTTAAAGCACTTCAAGCCATTAAATTTCTCTGCCTTTCACTAAGGAGAGTCTCCGTGTAGGATGAAAGTGCTGCTGACGATCGACACACCACAGTTCTAGGGTTCTCCGATTTATTGCATTTATCACTCTCTTCGGTCTGATGGAATTTTCCTGGATAATTTACGATACTGTGTTGGGGTTCTTTGCCAGATTGCTTGTGGCGCAGCCAATAGAAGGTTAGATTAGGAATGCCCCAATGTGAACGTGAGATGAGAAATGTGACACAAGGAGAGTTCACAGCGATAGCTTTAAATATCTCCGTCACGCCTCACAGAGTCAGATTAGATAAAAGCATTGCTAGAGGGAAATGGCTACGAAATCTAACTATTTTCAAATGTTTGGGCCAAGGGTTAACTGCTTTCTTCTCCCAACCACCGGCTTGGAATCGAGCCCGGACCCGAAGCTCCACAGAAAAGTATCCAGTCAATTAAGCTAGATGAGTGATTATAGAAGTAGTCCCTCCCCATACCATACTGGTTTTCTCACCTCTCCGTTCTGTTGATGCCTTGGTAACTTGAGGTTCATCAAGGCCTTTGGGTAGTTATGAAGAGTAAGCGCACCTGGATGCTCAACGCCGAATGTGTATACAACGTTATCTACACTGTGTTTCTTCAAGATATCCCTAGCTCCTTTGAAAGAGTACTCGGGGAGAGAATATGACTTTCCAGTTCTTTGTCCAGTTTCAACCGAGCGCATGTACAGATCGTCTGGTAACAACGGATGCATGCGGTACACCGATACAAATTCTTCAGTCAGAGAGAAAGGGACGCCGTAAAACTTGCTTGGAGAGCCAACAAGTGGCTTCAATACCGCACCGCTCGCCTCAATACTTATATTGTGTGCCGCAAGCCAATCAAAAACCTCTTTCCCTGGGCTTAGGCCAAAGTTCACATATACCCCTGCGCGCAGAACACTGTTGTTTAGAATGGCTGGTGTCCATTCCACCGTGTGAATTTTCTGAATCGTGGCTGTGTTGATTAACCTGCACAGCAAAAAACAAAAGAGCGTAATCAAATTACTTAATCTACAAAATGACTGTAAATCAATGAATTAGCGAGCTGTAGGGTACGCAAGGCGTGGAAAAGAGCTCTCAGGGAGTTTTACAACGGTCTGACATCGATAATGAGAATATTGTTGCGGATGGGCTCCCTGTTTCGATTTTTTCCCCGCCTTTAGAGGTCTTGTGGCCTAGTCTTTTGTTCTTCCTTATTATGTTTTTTGACGAGAGTTTGCAGCTTCGGCATTCACTCGAAGTAACGACCTAAATTGATCGATTTCGACGCATTGACGACTGTATTGTTTTTAACACTGTTAGTGTAGTGGCACGAATTAAATGTTGTAGCCTTCTCTAGCAGTATTGGAAATAAAGGTCTGTAAACAAGAGTGAATTCGCCGTTACACTGAAACAATGGAGTGGTTTACATGTCACTTCAGTTTTTTGAACTTTTTTTCAAAAAAATTAATCAATTTTCAGTATTTACTCAGGCGCTGCCAAATCTTTAGTACTTTTTGTTAAGTTGAACTTTGGCAGCTCATCAAGCCTAGTGCCAAAAGACTACCAAACTTATTCATGCCTAATATGGTTAATTCACTCGTGGTTCTTTTCATTTAACATTCAGTTACCTGGCTATGTCATACAGTTGCTGGTCTGACCAATCAGGGTGGAACTTCAGCAGCATATCACAAATAGCGTTGTGTTCTCTTGTGAATATGTTGTGCATGAGACTCAGACCGATCCACCAGTTGTTGCTAAAACCTTTAGAAGAAGTCAAAGATTCATTTCTTCACAAGGAACAGTCTTTCTATTATTAACCTGTTACTATGAAATTAGGGAACGAAATGCCCAGTGACAGGATACCCAAAGTTGCCTTGCTGGATGGACTCCAACTCACCTGGGAGAGGGAGGAAAAAAGGCCGGCTAAAAACCTGTGACTTGGCGGAAAACGGTGATGAAAGAGGGGGAGGAGATGGGTCTAACGTGGAGTGAAGTGAAAGCCAAAGCTCAGGACAGGGTTCAGTGGCGAGGTTTGATTGCGCCTTTATGTTCCAGCCAGGATGAAGACATGGAGTGATTAGGGAACCAAATGCCTTGTCTAAAACAACTATTGACTAAGTAACCTTCCGACAGACAGAAAACCTCCCAGAAATGATGTGATAGTTAATATCATTATACTCCTCATAAATTTCTACCTAGAAAAACAAAACCCTTTGTAGTATCTCTTTGATAGTTATTTATCTCGTAAATATCAACTTCTCGCCTTTTGAGCAGCTAACAAGAAGTGGTATATTTTTAAAAAATTAATTTAAGGATTGTGCAATACAAGGCATATTCTCCCTACCAAAGTTATATCCAGTAAACTTGGAAAAGGAATCTTTTGAAAGGAGCTACATACAGGGTGTCTCAAAAGTTCGTTCCGATTGTAAATTGTATTTTGCGCAAAGCATTTAATGCTTCTTTAGGCAAATGTAAACTGATTCAGGTAACAAATTTATCTAAATAAACGTTAAAAGCAATTTCAAACTAAAATTTGAAGAAATTATATATATATTTTAATTTTTGCGCCAACTGTACACGTACGCGAGGTTTTTCCCGCCATACTTTTCCTGCCCATTTTGTAGGTTTTCTATTTTGGTATTTTTATCGTTTTCTTCCATTTTCTCTACTCCTTCATGAAAATGAAGGCCTACACTGTTTGTACGAGAGTTCAGGCATCTATTTTTATGGTCTTCTGGCCATTCAGTCCAAAAAAATTGTCAAATTGTTGAAGAAGTCTGAACGATGACCGAACAAGTGGTCAAAAGTAAAGACCTTAGAGGACAAACCAAGGAGTGCGAGGCCGTTTTTTCACAAACTGTGTGAGAAATATTATCGAAAAAGCTGTAAGTATACGCTTAATAATTCCACAAAACAGAGAGGTAAAACAATTTCAACTTCACATTATCGATCAATGTTTCGAGCACAGCGGTAAGGGGATATGTTACCAAAAAAAGTTGAAAAGAGGAAAAGGCGGTGCACACTTCATGCAAGCATAGTGTCAGAAGGATTGCCAACTTTATACCAAAGGAGGACCAGCCGGCAAACTCATGTGATGTGAGCCCCCTAGAGACCATCTGGATTATTGTAGACGAGACAACATACAAAGATCCAGCCCCCAAAACACTGGACGAGCTAAGACAGTGACTACGCTTCGCCTGGAAGAATGTGACTTTGGACACGTCTTGGGAGCTCTTACATTCTATACCTCACTGCTTAGAAAATGTCAGAAAACATACAGGAAGACATACTGGTCACTAATATTTTAGTAATTCAATGTTAAATAAATAATGAATAACATACTAAGTTTTACAAAAGGTTTTTTTTTAATAATTAGTGCGAATAAAAAATCGGAACGAACTTTTGAAACACCCTGTAGGATAGGTATTCCATGAGTTGGGTTGTTGTTGTCTGAAATTAACAGAAGACTTTCAGGTGACCGTATTTCAAACTCACCAGTAATGTCTATTCCAGTTTTGCGGTTTACTGGAAGCCAACCATCTTTTCCCACCTTCATTTTTCCTTTCCTAAAGCTACGCAGTTTCTTATTTGTACGGATATCGCTACCATACAATTGAGAACCGTCCCACCAGTGTGTAACATCATTCTGATACGTAGTTGGGGAGTCTGTATCCTAGAAACGACCAAATAGAAAATAGTATATAGTACCCTGCGAGCAGAGGCTACATTTTCGCGGTATGAGATGGCATGCGAAAAGTAGCACGCCAGCACGCACGCCCGATCATACCGCGAAAATGTAGCCTGTGCTCGCAGGGTAAGTATATAGTCATTCCTGTTAGCAATCAATTAATTGCCTTCGTCGGAGGTCAGTGGCTTATTTGTATATATGGATATATGTTTAAGTCCTCTATTTATCCTGGGCAGCAATTATAACATTAATTTGATGCTAGTGGGGAAGAGGTTAAGAATGAACTCGGGACTACCGAGAAGAAATCCATCTTGTTAAGGCAGGACTTGAACTCGGGTCCTCCGATTTACATGTCCAGCGCTCTAACTGCTTGACCGCGATACCTCTCGATCAGTTACCATTTAAAAATAACCATAGGCGTAAATGATAAACTGATTGCTCTTTTACCGAGCACATTTGACACCTGTCTGGCTTTGTTCTTGGAATTTTCATCTCGCCTTTATGTTTGTTATAAACAGGGTCATCTTCATCAAGCTCTATCCTTATACGTCTGGAAACATCTACTGGCCCATGGTCAAACCAGTCATGCACGTTAAACTGGATCCAACCGGCTGCTAACAGGTTTAACTGCTTGGCGGGAATAAATTTGTCTCTGGCCATCAATCTGTAAGGTAAAAGAGTATAACTTCTGTGTGAAGAACACTCGGCAGTACTTTTTAGGCTATGTTAATAATATCATTACCTGATAGCTTTTGCTCCAGCACGAAAACTATACTAGATAGGGCTTCTGGTCACACATAACAACAGTTATTTCGGCGCAATTTTTTTAATTAACAACCTTTTCTCGACCTTTTCAAAGCATGCTTTACAAACCAACTGCATGACACCCATTCTTACCTGAATTATGTATCCTCGCATCGCACCCGTTGTAAGGAAGCTATCCCCCACAGTCGATATCTTTTTTATTATTCTCTCTTGCATGTTGGAAAAGGGCATAGAGATAGAGGTACCTTGTATGGGATCTATGAGTCCCATTCGTGCCCGTCCCATTTTGGTCTGTGCCCAGTGAAGCTAGTAAAATTACAAATTAGTAGCAATAACATGCACTCATTATGACAAGGGCTGTGCGTTTCGCTCTTAATGCCAATTCTTATTCCCTTATTTATATACAACTGCGAATTACAATCCATTTAAAGACACTGAACAAATTTCTTTTTAAGATTAAACCTTACTTCCTGCTTAACTCTCGGGGGCATGGTTCCAAGAGATCAGTGTCCTCAAACGTCTTGGTACGATTCACGTTCCTTCCAAACCGGTAAAACCTGCTTCCGGAAGCTGGTTGATTCAGGTCATTGCAGGTTCCGTCATGAGTACGAAACTTTCGCATACTTTCGGTGCAGTGCACTAGGAAAAAAAATATATTTACTGATTATCTAACTTTCCCTTTAATTTTTTACCCGTTAATTAATGCTTTTAAATTTGTTCGGGTCACTCAATGTTCAAGTTTATACACGTCCTAGTCAATCGGAACATAGGCAAATCAAGAAGTATGCACATAAAATACCTATTAGTCAATAGATGCAATTGATAAGTGGTAAGTAAATCATACATGAGAACTGTAAATTATGATTTCAACCTAAGCAGCAGAATCAACTCACTTTGACTCTGAAGATAACTACCATACAGGGTGCCGAAAAGTTAGTCACTGTCCACAACAGTTCCATTCAGGACTACGTTCACCTGAACGATCAAGCTCAACCTAGCTACTTATGAAATGACACCATGGTTCAAACCTTGAGAATCGGAAAGATTCTGACCTGATGGCACGTCTTAAAAATCAAACTCTCTCGGACAAAAAAAAAAAAATTAAGTTCTTACTTGTTCTGAAGACTTCAATCATGTTCCGTGGTAGACACTTTTCGTTAGCCCTTTTTCTGCACTTGCGTTGAGATAATTCACAGGTATGCAGATTGGCAACACAGTAACATTGACGACTGTGATCAAACCCTGCATACGCGTATTCTTTGTCCTTGCAGTGCTGTACACATTCTTCTATTGTTGTATCCTCCTTCTCGTATGACGGAGTTAGATACTTTACTTTAAAGCACCCCAGAGACATGTGACCTATGACGACATGTCAGGCATTAATTAGAATCATCTCATTCAACAGTTTAAAAGAGTTGGATGAGGGGGTGATTGGTGAGGCAGCGAATAGTAGTACGACCTAAGAAACACCTAAAATCACTTGGGTTTCCGAACTGAATTATTTGCTAAGCACTTTCTCGTCGTCATTGACTTATCTCGAACCAAAAAATCGTTGAAAATTCACAGAAAGCATTACTTTTTTACCAACACCAACTGTATCTTGTCTTTTTTTGCCAATTATAGAACGTCATATAAAATCATACTAAAGCAGGGTTATAGAAGCTAAGACGCCATAGGATGCTCAATACCTCTTATTTAGACAGATCTTTTCATTTTCTCCTCACTTTTTTTATACATTATTTTTCATCCGTTTCTTATGCAATTTCTTCTTTGGAGGAGGGGGTGGGGTGAGGGGGTTGGAGGTTTGGACCCCTCTGTTGCCTTCCCCCCCTCCCCATTATTCCCAGCTCAAGTCCCAGTTTTACCGGATCTAGGATCTTTGATTTTTATCAGATTTTATATTTCTTTTTTTTTTAAAGTTCGAATATTTCTTGTTAAGCGCTTTAGAGGCATGTATTCAGCGCTATATCAGATAATGAATTGCTGTTATTATTATTATTAACCGGCGTCCTTCATTTGGTCCTTTTTCGAAATACCGCCTTTAGAACTCCCACTTTCCGCTTTCCTCTCCCTTATAGACAACCACGTTTCCACGGTTTTCTTCCTTCCGTCCCGTACGCAGACTGTCGGCGGGTGAGTAATTATGTGTATTAAATTTTTCTCATTCAAATAAATAAATAAATAAATAAATAATAACAAATAATGATTCGGAGGTAGCACATCCACAAAGTGGTTCTTCGTCTACCTGATTCCTAGTCGAATTGGAATTTGGAAGTGTTGGCTTTTGAGGAGGGGAAAAACCGGAGTATCCGGAGAAAAACCTCTCAGAGCAAAGGAGAGAACCAACAACAAACGCAACCCACATATGGCGTCGACGCCGGGATTTGAACCCGCACCACATTGGTCGGAGGCGAACGCTCTCACCACTGCGCCATCCCTTGCTCCCCAACCGCTTTCTTGAGTAAAGTTATGCTTAATATAGTAATATTTACCGATCAGCGGGTCTTGACAATCGTATTTCGGTCCGGTAAGCTGAGAAGAGTAAGCATCAAATAAGTTGTTGTTTAGCAGATAGTCTCGTTGTCTGATCTGATAAAACATCATCAAGACAATTGGTAGCTTCCACCAATACGGAAGTTTCTGAAGAAGTTCTTTGACAAGTTTGGCAAGCTTTACGAGTAAGGTTTGTCCCGAAGTCATCTTGCCCTGCCAGTGAAGAGTACTAAACGTCAACGCAAATACTGTTTTATTACGACAATGTAGTTACCCCGGGGAGTACTCGACTAATATTTGGGTGGAGGTGAGCCGCTGAGAGTTTGAAACCCTGACACTGTTTAGGACAAAAAATTCCTAGAATACATGTACATACCCTGGTTATGACAACACCCTCAATTGTATTACCCTGCTTAGGACAAAAGGCAAACTGAACGCCGTCTTGTTTTAAAGCCATTTAATTGCAATTGTAATGGAGCAAAATACGGTCCCTTGGAGTTCAAATTGATGAATCTTTGAACTGGCGCCCACACATTCATACCATTTCAAAGAAAATATCGGCTGGTATTGCTATCTTAAGGCGTGTAAGTCATTTTATACCATTTGATACTAGAGTGAACATGTACAATGCACTGGTAATGCCATATTTTAATTACTGTGGTGCCGTTTGGGGTAATATCAATAAGGGACTAGCAGACAAACTTCAAAAGCTGCAGAATAGGGCTGCTAGAATTCTCACCTTTTCTAACTATGACGTTCGCTCAAGTGTTTTGTTGGATGAGCTTGGCTGGGAAATGCTAGAATATGCAAGACTTAAACAGTTGGCTGTGACAATGTATAAAATCCATAATAATCTTTCCCCATCGTATCTGAGGCGGATCTTTACCAACACCTCAAATGTACATTCACACAATCTTAGAAATTCTGAGTTAAATTATTATGTCGCCAGACCCAAAACTGAGTCTGCAAAAAGGAGCCTACACTACAGAGGATCTGTTCTGTGGAACAAGATTCCCTCAGAGATTAGAAAACTGCCTAGTTTAAATGTTTTTAAAACTTCAATTCATGGGAAAGATTTTTCTAATACACCATGACCCATTATAACTCTTATTATTCATAATGTAAGTTTTTGTATTTTTAACATTATAGTCAATAGTTCCTTAGTCTTTTAGTCTTAGTATTTTAGTCTAGTTTTAAACACGATTCCTAGGAAGACCATGTAAAATGATACGATTTCGTGTATAAATAAAGATTGATGATGATGATGACGGTTACTCATTGCTTTTGTATACTTGGAGAACAAACAAAATTCATCTAGGACATCAACTCAATCGCGCGGGCAATACCCTTTTGACAGACTCATATGAAATTATATACCCTGTTTAGGACAGAGAGCTCAGCAACCTTACCCTGTCCAGCGGCACATCCCTGTATGGGCCATATAAAGGAGTACCCCCCCGGGGGGGGGGGGTAGTTAGTAGACATTCTGTCGGCCGTAGTTGTTAATACTTTTGTTCTCGCTGGTTACTTAGCTGTCTAAATGTAGTCTACTCATTAAAAGTGGTCATTATTGAAGTCAATTGTGGAATTATTAAAACGTATTAAAGGTGAAAAGGGTAACAAAAAATATAGATTTCGATGGTGAACTAAAATCAATAAGAGAACAGTATACCTTAAATATCATGTCGCCTAAAATCAAAGCCCATGATAGAGCTTTTGTTGAGCTCTGCTCAACAAAAGAGACACTTTGAGGACTTTCTGTGTGAACAAAACATTTTAACAATAGAACCGAATCTGTGTCAATTACACTTGCTAGAGCCGGCTTGACTTCCGAGCGGGAGATCGCGGGTTCGATTCCTGGGCCCGGACAAGTACTCAGGGACGGTCTTAAAATAACTGAAAAATGAAGGTACAACCTTTGCCCTGCACTCAGGTAGACCTTTGCGTTTCTCTGATACGTAAAACCATACGTAAAATGGCGGCCCCGTCTCCAGTTGGAGACGAAAAAACAGTGCCCTCAATTAGTATTTTCGTGCAAAATACATCGACATTCAAATAAAGTGCATTTTTTAAAAAAGAAAACACAGGCGCCAGTCTCGTTGTTTTCCCAAACCATTTTTAAATAATAGATTATTTAATATTCCTTGTTTTGGCAGACTCATTAGCCGTTGATGCCAATTAAGTGGCCTTTTAATTTTCTAGCTGTCCTGCAAACGAAAAAAAATAAAAAATAAAACCGGGTATTTGAACACAATTGGTGTTTTTGCTAATTGAAAAAGCGGCTAATACTAGAAAAACTTATGATCGGCGGTGACAATTCTTCAGTTTGAAATTGCGTGAATTGCAAAGACTGAAATTGCTCACTTTTACGTTTTGCAGTCAGCTGCAGCCAGGTTCATAGAGAGGCTAAACAGCGCTCGATGGGTTAAAAATTGCGTTAACTGCAGATTGCAACATTTTACGAAAACTGATAAATAAACTCAATAGCGCGGTAATTATTACGCACGGCTCACTCCCCATAAAAACTGCATACAAATACGGCGCCAACAATTTGAACCTGTATCCGTTTTCTTTGGTAATTAATTATTATTAATCTCTATAAGTCAGATTCTCAAATGGAGGACGAATAAATTACATATAGTTTGCACGGCTTTGTTGCTGTGATGGTGAAACTGACATATTTACGCAACTGGTAAATTATGTTTACACGCGTCACTGGACATGGAGAAGAGTAATAGGGCATCCATAAACAGACAAAAAAACAAACGCAAGAAAAAACAAACAGATCAGAAAAGACGAACAAGAGCAAAACAGGTTTTTGAAAAGCTTAGCTTAATAGGTGATTTGCGCCGAACGTACAGGAACTCGTAATGATCTTAAACCGTAGAAAATTCAAGCTTTTCTTGTACTGATGGTCAACTGCTTTTTAAAAGTCATTGAAAAGTGGACCGAAAAGGGAAAAAAGGAGTTAAGTCCACTGTCAAATGTTGCCGTGCAAACTTAAACCACCATTACTACGTGGCAATAGAATTAGAAAAAAAAGTGGCAAAGATCTTACCACGAAACGTCCTATTCCAAGTAATCAACAATATAAGGCATTGAAGTTTTGTTATAACGATAACGGTTGCATTAAGTTTCTAGCTTACCACTCGTGAAAGCGCTTAAGTGTTCCTGTTTTGGACTGAAATGTACGAAAATGTACAAATTTGTATCAGGTAGCTGTCCTCGTGCGAATAACGTAGCTTCATTTAACGCTACTGATCTTCATTATTATCTTTAAGCATTTTAAATGACAAATATTTGCTGGTAGGCGATCTGTCTAAATGACAAATTTAACCATTTGTATTTGTTGGTAGGCGATCTGTCTTTTCTCTATTGCCATTTTAATCAATGTTATAAAGACGTATAGTACCATGCAAACAAACGTTCCCGCGGATAAACAGTACTTTGACAAAAATGTACCACGCGCAAACTTGTTAGTTCCTTTTTTTGCCTTTCGATTTTGAACTGATTTTACCAGTACACGAAGCCTTTCAAGTTTAACTTAATTTCCTGGTATATCTTACATGTAAAGAGCTTCTTACCACATTTCAACATCACTGACTACTAACTGCCCAAGTGGTTTTAGTTTAGAGACTGGCTTATATATGTATATCTCAGTCTCATTGGAAGCGTGAGTTGCCTTCGCAATACTAAACTGTTAAGCTCCTCAAAATCTATCCCCTACCCTACGTCACACACCTACTAAAATTTAGCTTGCACATGGGAGTTTCCCCATCCACCTCAAGGAACTTTGAAGTCTGATCTTACCAAATAGGATTTTGGGGCTGGTCATTATTACCTGAGAGGGAGAGGGGTGGGGGAGGCGTTTGGAGAAAGCTTAGAAGATATTTTAAGCTGACTCCCCACTTCTTCAGATCGTTTTAGAAACGACCTCCCCAATACATTTAAATATTGTGAAAGTGACCCCCACCTGATTGCTGTGGAAACTACGAATATTCTAGTTACAAATTATGCCGAAGTTCACCGAGGTCAACATACTTTATCTACGCAATCGCTTTTAAAAGATTGGTGTTTACTATTCATGACTGTCACATTAAACTTTTATGAAATTTATTTTCAATGACCCCCAAGTAACGAACACCTTTCCGACAATGATCCTCAAAACCAATCAAGATTTTTATAATGAACCCTTCAACAAAATGGCCGGCCCCCCCTCATAGGTAATAAGCGACCGGTGGCTTTAATGTCTTTGTTGTAACTACGATCTAAGACATGATTCATTAGTAATGAGATATTTCAGGCGATCAAGATGTCACGTGATACGCAGTCAAATGGCTCGTTCATTTATGCTCCTCAGTTTGAACTGAAAGGAATGACCACCGGTCGACTGTAATGGTTCGTTCCCAGAATCCTCGTTACCTTTATTATGCGAACATACAGAGGAACAGGGGGGACTGTAGCACGGAAACATGGTTTTGTTACTCTCAAGGCGTGTGAAAATGTTCAGGACTAGCTTTTAGCGAAGTAGCGATGAGTAGCAAATGTTCCATGTTTTTCTCAACTTTTGCGAAAACAATGAATTTTGTTTATCGGTAATTTTTTGAAAATTTCCACTACTTGATTTACACGTTTCTGGTACCTTTTCAGATCGAGCTGGATCGATGTCATCAACGAAAACAAAGTTAAAAGACTAGGCTACTGTTAGCTTAGTTTACGCTGACTATAAAGCTCGTTTTCTTTGAAAAGATATATCAGTGATATGTTGTCAATAAGTTACTGCCTTAATCTTTGGTCAACTGATCTATGTTCGACACTAATACGTTCCTTCTGGCATTACACCTTTAACAATTAAGAACTTAAAAGAAACAGTGTTTTCTTGGTCAATGCAAGAAATTAATCTTTTCCAAAATGGTATTTGTGATGAATAAACTTGCTCTTTACTATAGCGACGCCTTCTACATCGAACAATGCCATCTATCGAAAACTAACTTGTACGAGAACACGAATTCAAGCAATTGTTAGCGTTAAAACGTAAGGGTTCCTGTATCAGAAATCTCCGCGAATTTATTTTGACTGGGTAAAAGTTTTAGTTTCAGCTATCAGAGCCTTCAAGACACTTTTCCCGGTTTTTGCGTCATGGTCGTCAACTACCTTTCACGCCGAGAATTCCTGGCGACACTTAAGACTAGTAATTTCACCCTACGTGTTGTTACTCAGGCGACGAGGAGTCCGCAAAGAAAACCTAAAAAGCTTGATACATTCTGCAACATATATCGTAAGATTGAGACCATAAAGGAACTTAGGGTGAAAGTTGGAGCGGTGCTAGGCTAGCCAAACAGAATCTAAAGAAAAGCACATTAAAAAAAAAAGAAAACCGAGATAACTAGAAATAGAAAAAGAGAAAAGTGCGAAGAAATTATACTTAACAATGGCTAATACACACTGTACCACAGAGTATAACCTACCTTCCTTAAGTATAATCGTGACAAGCACGCACGCATGCACGTTTAGGGAGGCTAAACAGAGCTCGATGGGTTAAAAATTGCGTTAAAATTTTACGAAAGCTGATTAATAAACTCATAGCACCGGTAATTATTACGCTCCGCTCACTCCCCATAAAAACTACATACAAATACGGCGCCAACAATTTGAACCTGTATCCGTTTTCTTGGTAATCGCTATAAGTCAGATTCTCAAATGGAGGGCGAATAAAATAGCTTTTTAAAGTAGTGTCATAATTTCAAAAGATGAGAAATTGCGAGACAGCTGTCAAGCGACAAAGGAGTTTGTCACATGACAAAAATTCTGAGAAAATTTTGGCAGGTGAAAAAAATCGTTCACACTAGAAATGGCTTCCTATTTACAGATTTTTTTGCAAAAGAAATATAATTTTGCTTAGTGTGAACAGGGCCTAAGGCTAATGAGATGAATGAGATGGTTCATACAAGGGGCCTTTTGAGGCGGAGCTTAAGCTTGATTCGGTGTTGTGTCCAATTACACTATGGGACTGTTTCGGAGGTCCGCTGTCCCATTTGATTAGATATCACGGCTTTGCGCTGGAAACTGGGCCCAAATTCGTCGGTTTAAAACAATCCCATTGTGCAATGCGACACAGCAACGTCCCCGTATCGAGCGTAATAGACCCTTTGCAGCTAGCCATTCACGTGGTACAAAACCGCCATGCTGGAATGCAAAAGTCGCACTTGGACAAGACAAACAAAGGAAATTACCATTTAAAATTATTTATGCCTTTTATTTGTTAAATTATCGTGAGTTTTCTTTCTTTTCTTTCATTTTCCTCTTCCCTTCCCTTCCCTTCTTTTCTTTCTTTTCTATTTGCTGTGTGTGTGTGAGTGTTTGTGTTATTTCGTATAACCATTTATTGTAAATATAATTGTAAACTATTATTATTCGCCTAGAATAGCATTTTTGCTAATGTGTGGACAAGACAACTGTAACTTGTTGCATGAAATTCATTAAAGATTGCTGTGTTGTTATTTGTCTTGTCCCAGTGCGACTGTAGCGGCACTTGTTTGCCGCTTAAAAACCGCGCAAGATTCACGGATAATACAAACAATTTTGGCCAGGCTTGTTCTGAAATTGAATTGTATCGTATTGTATCGTATCGTATCGTGAAACTGAAAACGAAATTTACAGAATTAAAGAAGGCAAATAGCCAAAAGCAAACATATCAAAAAGGCGAACTAAAAGCGGACTTAAAAGCGAACTTACATTATTGGCGGCTTCGTGAATTTCAATAAATGGACGTCCTTCTTTCTTTCTTTCAAAATGTAGCAAACGATCTTTACGAGGGCTTTTAGATGCATACGAAATAACTTAATCACGTGCGAGATAATTATTAACAATTGACTAGTCAAGGTACTTGCGTGACAAAAAGAACATAACAAAATAAATCAACTTAACCGCTGATTCTCGTGCCTGGGGGCACTTACATGGCTCCCCTTGAAATCACCGAATTTCAAATTAAAATCACCAGATAAGTCCAATAAGTTCAACGTTCAAAAACTAGTAATCTAGATCTACTTTTGCCTTGATGGTTCCCCGTCTGGGAATCCCGGTCCCTCTTCCTGCGGCAGACGCAAAACCAACTTCTGAATCGGCCTTTCCAGTTCTTTCGGGAGATGCAGCCTGCTCCCATCGCCAGAGAGGTTGGGATCGCCAATACGAACCTTAACGATTCTAACCAAACCATCCTTGCAGGGATACGTTCCTACCACTTGAGCCAGGCTCCAGCGATTTCTTGGCTTGTGCTCGTCCTTAACAATCACCACGTCGCCAATCTGAAGGTTGCGGCGGGGAGAAGTCCACTTGGATCTTCCTTGGAGGTTTTGTAAGAACTCCTTTCTCCAACGGTCCCAGAACTGGCATGCGAGGTGCTGGACTCGTCTCCATCGTTTCCTCGAATACTGATCTTCTCTTTGAAAGACGCCAGGTGGTGGTAAAACCGGCTTTGTTTTCATGGTTAAAATGTGATTCGGCGTCAATGGAGCTAGTGAGTCTGGGTCGCTGAGGTTGTCCAGAGTTAGTGGACGGCTGTTAACAATGGCTTCGGCCTCGCTGATCAGCGTTTGAAAGGTTTCCCCATCTAGGACTCCTGCATTGCCATCTAGAAGAGCTGTCGGCACACTGCGAACGGTCCGTATTTGCCGTTCCCATACTCCCCCTGCGTGGCTTGCTGATGGAGGGTTCATCTTGAAGGTTACCCAGTCACAATCCTCTTTGAGCATCTCGCTACTGATCTTGCATTGATCCATAGCTTGTAGGGTTTCTCGGAGTTCTCTCTTCGCCCCGATCAAATTCGTCCCTTGATCACTGCGCAGTTGTCGTACAGGTCCCCTTCGGCAGATGAAACGACGTAAGGCGTTAATAAACGAGTCAGTTTCCAAAGAATTCGAAACTTCTAGGTGCACTGCCCTGGACGCCATGCATGTAAAAAGGGCGATGTACTTCTTTACTTCCTTGCGTCCTTCCTTTACGCGCCATGGCCCACAGTAATCAACGGCGCAGTAAGTGAAGGGGGGCGATGATTCCAGGCGATCCACCGGGAGGTCAGACATCTTCTGCTCTTGGGCTGCACCGCTTAGTTTTCGGCACGTGACACATTTCGAAATCACGAACGCTAGAGCAGAGGTTCCACCAATCACCCAAAATTCGTTAGATCTGATCTCGTTTAATGACATGCCGCGACCCTGATGTTGGACCTTCTCGTGGAAATACTTGATAATCAGGTCAGTGACATGGCCTTTTCTTGGGATGATTACAGGGAATTTGATTTCTTCCATGAAGCTTCCTCGCTTGATTCGACCACCGACACGTAACACGCCATCCCTGTCTAGGAAGGGGTCAAGGCAGTGTAATGAACTTGTCTTTCTCGTGGCAGTTTTCTTCTGTCTTGCAGCGGATCTTTCTTCACCTTCTACCTTGGCTTGAAGTGACTTAAGGGTACTTATGTCTTCATGGAATGCCATTGCTTGGACTGCTTTGAATATCTCCTTCTCAGCAGACTTAATCTCTTATACAGTCAGGATAGGTGTGTAGCTTTCCCTTGGACGTTTGACTGTTTTGCTCTTCTTGGAGTTCACCAACTGCCGGAGTCTTTGCTTGAAGCACAGACAAAGGGCTTCTGCTTTACGAGCTCTGTGCCAGTCGGAGAAGGAACTTAAACTTTCAGAGAGATTCCATGGCTCTTGCATATGTATTGCATGCGTTGTCATTTTCTTCACCTCCGGATCTCCTGCCGGTAGGTTGAAGAGATCTTGGTCTTCTGGTGGTTGCGGCCACAGACCTTCGGGCTTCCAAAGGAATTTCGGCCCCGAGATCCACCTTGAACCTTCTACGAGCTCTTTGGCAGTGATACCACGCGAGGCATCGTCGGCTGGATTAGACTTTGTTTCAACGTGTCTCCACTGGCTGGGGGAGGTCTGAACTCTAATTTGCTGGACGCGGTTGGCTACGAATACATGAAATCTCTTCGAGTCATTCTTTATGTAGCCTAAACCTACTTTACTATCCGTCCAGAAGATCTCTTGCACGCCTTCGTACTGGAGCTCTTGACGAAGCATCTCACTAACTCTGACTGACACCACTGCTGCGGTGAGTTCTCAACGTGGTATGGTGACCATCTTTAAGGGGGCTACCCTTGCCTTGCCAAGGACCAGCGAACAGTGGATCTTGCCTTTGTCGTTCTCTAAGCGAATGTAACAACACTGACCATAGCCATTTGTGCTCGCGTCGGAGAAGTGGTGCAGCTGGGTAGATGTTACAGTTCCAAAATCTTCCGGTTTAAAGCATCTGGGAACTGCCAGATTCTCCAAAATGTGTAGGTCCTCTCTCCATCTCCGCCAGCATTCCCTAACATTCTCAGGGATAGGATCGTCCCAATCCACTTTGCCTTTGCAGAGCTCTTGGAGAAGCCGTTTCCCTACCAGGAGTAGAGGTGCTAAGAAGCCTAATGGATCATAAACGGTGCTGACTGTGGAAAGGATTCATCGCCGAGTCAAAGGGCGATCCTGCACTACAATATGGAACTTGAAGCAGTCTGACTCGATACACCAACTGATGCCCAGCGCCCTTTCTATTGGAAGCTCGTCCTTTTCTAGATTTAACTCCTTAATGCCCTTGGCACGATCTTCTGTTGGTATGGCCTCGATAACTTCTCGCTTGTTGCTTGTAAATTTGTGAAGGTTGAATCCTCCACGGTGACACATCTCTTTAGTCTTGCTGATTAGTTTCTTTGCGTCCCTTGCAGTGGCTATAGATTTAAGGCCATCATCGGCATAAAAATCTCTTCTTAGAAACTCCGCTGGTTCTGAACCTAATTCCTTCTCATACTCTTCAGCCGTCTTCTTCAAGGCGAAATTACAACAACCAGGCGACGACCCTGCCCCGAAAAGGTGAACTGTCATCCTGTATGTTGAGGGCTGCTGATCTAGGTTGCCGTTCTCCCACCACAGGAAGCGCAGTAGGTCTCGATAACATTCAGTGACATGAACTTGCAGAAACATTGCTTCAATGTCTGCCATGAACGCAACGGGTTCCTGTCTGAACCTTGATAGTACTCCCACCAACTTGTTAGTGAGGTCCGGGCCTTGAAGAAGATGCTTGTTGAGAGTTTCACCCTTATCGGGCTCTGCTGAGCAGTCGAAAACGACACGGATCTTGTCTCGTTTTTGAGGGTGGTAAACTCTATGGTGTGGGAGGTACCATATCCTTCCATCTTGCCTTGTTTCCTCGAGTGACGATATCTTCTCAGCGTATCCCTTCTTTATCATGTCGTTCATGAACGCTGTGTATTCTTTCTTGTACTTCTCGTCTCGACCAAATCTTAGCTTGAGGTGTTGGAGGCGATGAAATGCGAGCTTCGTGTTGTTGGGGAGGGCCAAGGATTCATCTCGACGTGGCAGTGGTAGCTCATAGTGACTATCTGGGCGGTAATGAATTCCTTCTGTGACCTTTGCCATAAACCTTCGGTCGTCCATCGAGAGGGGCTGTCCAGTTGCGTCCTTAACTTCGTTGAAGTCCAACTCGAACATTCTCTTGACAGCTGCAGGCGAGATAATCTCCTTTGCGTAAGTTTCAATAACGAAGCTATGGGATGATGGTTCCTTGCTACCGATCTCCTTAACAGCGACTCTGTGGCACAGGACATCTGAATTTTCCTTGTTAGAACCTCCTGATATTGGGCCTATAATACCCCAGCCAAGAAGTGTTCGAATGGCATAAGGATCACTGCTTCTCCCAGGGATAACTTCCTTTGGCTTGATGGCGCTTGGGCAATTTGATCCAATGAGAAGCCCTACGTCTACATTTACTTGGTATAGTTAAAGCTTACTGGCTATGCCACTTAGGTGGGGCCACACTTTTGCAGTTTCTGGTCGTGGGATTTCTTCTCTCTTCGCCGGTATGTCATCTCTTGTATATGTTTTGGGCAGTTCCACACGGGCGTCCTTACCCATACTTTCGACATTCAAACCAGTAATTCTTCGAGTGGGAACTACTTCTGACCCATGCTTCGTGTTCAGCTGCAGTTGGGTTTCTGTGCCATCGACTTGAAGATCTTCAAGTATGCTTTCCTTGATGAATGTGCCATTACTAGCGGGATCAAGTAAGGCATAGACCACTACCTGCCGTTCGGGATTGATTCTATGATGTACACGGACGGGGACAATCATTGAGTTTGTGATAGCGTCGATGGCTCCGGTTGCCTTGCACGTACTTGTGCAGCTGCTTGTGGTTTCTTCTGGCTAAGCAACTCTGGCAACTTGTTTACTTGCTGAGCCTTCATTAACCTTAAGGGTGCTCTTTGTTTCTTCATGAAGGACCGTTGGATGGGGCATACTGCACGACTTGCTCACCTTTCTGTTTCTGCATCGTTTAGAGACATGGCCAAGGCAAAGACAACCAAAGCACAGTCTAGCTTCTTGTACGAATAATCTTCTTTCTCCAATGGTCTTCTTCGCGAAATTTGGACAGTTATCTAAATCGTGATTGTAACTGTTACAGAATGGACACGAAGGAAATCGAGGTGGGGGTTTCTGGCCTTGAGGTGTGGCACTTGTAGAGAAGCTAGTTGCGCTCTTATTACCTCCTTTTCCGTTGTTTCTCCACATTGTGTTCTTGACGTTGCTACTGCTGTTACTTGCAGCCTCATTCTTTCTTGCTTCCTTGAGGGCGTCAGGTGAGAAAACGGAGTCTGTAGCCAATGCTGCCTCGTCCTTGACAAAATCAACCACGTCGTGAAAGGAAGCTAGTCTCTCCTCGTATCTTAACATCTTGTTGACAAGGCGACACCATCTTATTCCAACGGTACTAGGCAGCTTTGAAGTTACCTTCCGCAGAGTATCTTCAGAGTTAAGGCCTTCCATGTACTTAAGGGTCTTCATTGCTTGTTCACAAAGAACCAGGAAATCTGAAAACTGCTGTAGACTAGCACCATCACCTTCCCTTATGGCTGGCCACGAATTAAGCTTCTCCTTATAAGCCTGTGCTACACGATAAGGGTGTCCGAATCTTTCTTTTAGCACCTTTCTTGCCTTCTCATAAGAATCTGTAGAGTCGAGAGTGATGAGACCTTTAATTGATTCTTTTGCGTCTCCAGCTGAGTACTGGTTTAGGTAATACAGCCTCTGCTTTGGATCGGTGACTCGACTCTCTATTAGGCTTTCAAAGGCGTTGATGAATGCCGCATAATTGAAGTAGTTTCCAGAGAAAACTGGGGGCCGCTGTACAGGAAGCAAGCTCATATGCTGTTGTTCGGCTATCATCTTTACCACAGAACTTAGCTCTTCTGTCTTGATGGGTGGTTCTGCTCCTGTATTCTCAACTGAAGGTGATTGAACAGCGTTGCCGCCTTTGCTTTGACTGGTATCTAGTTTTCTCAAAGGCACGACAGTTGGAGCTGCTGCATTTAGGTTGTCTTCATACTTCGGTGTGTTCGATTCTACAGCCTCTATTTTAGGCGCCGGGTTTTGCTTAACATCTTGAATTAAGGTTTCGGATTTCAAGACCGCGGACAAATTTTGTTCTTCTTCTTCGATTTTACGCATAGCCCCTTCTTCTGCCTTTGCTTTAGCAATTTCCTTTAGCATCACAAGCCTCTTGTACTCCGCTTCTCTTTCCAGAAAATCCATTT
The DNA here is from genome assembly GCF_958299795.1 of Porites lutea. Lineage (NCBI taxonomy): Eukaryota > Metazoa > Cnidaria > Anthozoa > Scleractinia > Poritidae > Porites > Porites lutea. The sequence goes on from NC_133204.1 coordinate 39,897,478, forward strand.
CGACTTCGAGACATGCTGCTCGGGCAGCCGCTTTCGCCCTCTTTGATCTTATCGAAGACGACGAACGCTTAGACGACCTTGAAGAAACCAGAGACATCCGATCACTAATGTGCTTTTCTGCACATTGTAATACTTCATTTATTCTTGTTCGGCATTGAAAATACTCTCTATCTCGAGTGTCAAACCACTGCAATGCTTGATCTAACTCCTTTGAATCGCGTAGCTCGTTAAAATACATTTGGTGAGCTTCATCCATTCTTTCTCTGTTTTTTCTGCACATTGTAATACTTCATTTATTCTTGTTCGGCATTGAAAATACTCTCTATCTCGAGTGTCAAACCACTGCAATGCTTGATCTAACTCCTTTGAATCGCGTAGCTCGTTAAAATACATTTGGTGAGCTTCATCCATTCTTTCTCTGTGCAAATCTAAAATGTCACGCTCTCCAGTCTATGGAGGTAACATCTGTTTCTTGATGCTGTTCAAAGAGAGAGTTCACTTTCGTGATTTGTTTCCTCAGAGCAGCCCCTGCCGCCTTTCTTTCATCTTCGAGTCTTTGCAAGCGAAGAAACTCTCCCTTTTCCGTTGCGGTTCTTGATCGTTTTTGCTCTTTTTGAGGATTTTCACTTTGGTGATCGATGAACTCTTGCGTCATACCATCCCTTTGTTCCATTCTTCGCAATCGACTCTAACTTTCGATTCTTCACCGTAATTTTCACTGTAGCTGCACTTGTTTACCGCTTAAAAACCGCGCAAGACTCACGGATAATACAAAAAATCTTGGCCAGGCTTGTTCGGGAATTCTTGTTTACTTTTTTGAATTGTAACTGGCTGGCTGCAAGGGCCTATTCACCATTTTCACATAGACCATAATGCACCTTGTTTGACAGCTAAAAGGTTTGCATAAACATTGTCTTCGAATTCTCTTGTAACGACTGTAATAGCCGGGAGAAATTGGAAACAATGGTTGTATAAAATGTTGGGGGGTAAACAAGGAGTATTGTGGTCTATGTGAAAATGGTGAATTTTTAAAATGACCAATAAATCGATAAATATTACCAGTTGTTTGTCTAGTTCGTCAAATTTCAATTTTGGGAAACTGACTTTAAGCAACAACAGTTCATGCTAACCAGGGCATGTTTAAATGACTTTAACTATATCGCTAGATGTAGTTGTATAGAAACAAGAGGCAATGAGCAGGTAAGTTTTAATCGCTCCTTTACTTAAACCGTTATCAATATAATAATATTTGGAATTGCCAATTACCAGATAATTTCCAACGGGATGTTTGATTTTAGACTCAAAGATTATTCCCACAAATAAATTCCTTAATATCCTCGGTCGTCAAACTGGCCAGGGGAAAAACGCATTCTCCACATTTTGCAGCATTTCTTCCAGCCCTTTGATTTCAGGGAATGCCCGGATAAGCACATTGCTCATATTTGCGTTTTGAATCCATTCAAGTCCCTCTTTGGTGTAGATGTCTGAAGTGAAATCATCGGTCATAAACCTAAAAAAAAACATTGAAAGAATGAACCATTACGGTGGACAATAAATGGGTACTAACAGCTCCTTTTAGGGACTTTTTTCCTTTCAATGGAGGAGAGAGGCTTCCTTTAAATAATCAAATATAACCGGGGGCTAAAACTGGTAGGCAATTTAGAAGCTTCGTCGAGCGAGGATTTGAACCCGAGACAGCAGAGTACAAAATTAAACTCGGGGCCTCTTTTAAAACATTGCTCTGCCCCAATCATTGTAGTTTGGTCTATACCCTATACAAACTCTTTTCTTGCACTACTGGCTCTGATTTTCACGATTGTTTAAACTTGTAGATTTTCATTTCTTAGTTCAATTTGCGATCTTCCAGGAATGAAAATTTGATTTTTATATTTCGCAACGTGTTTGGAATTCTTTGAAATCAAGTCGTGTAGAAACCTAATCAATCAATCAATCAATCAATCAATCAATCAATCAATCAATCAATCAATCAGTACTTCAGTAAGTCAGGTAGTCAATCAATCAATCAGTCAGTTAGTCGGTCGGTCAGTCAGTTAGTCTATCCGTCAATCAATCAATCAATCAATCAATCAAACATCAATCAACCAACCAATCAATCAATCAATCAATCGAAAATCAATCAACCAACCAATCAGTCAATCAATCAATCAATCGAAAATCAATCAACCAACCAATCAGTCAATCAGTAAATCAATCAATCAATCAATCAATTAATCAATCAGTTAGCCAAGCAACGAATCAATCTGCAAGTCAATCAATCAACTTACCTGTCAGTTTGTAGTCTTCTGCTGGCCATAAGAACGAATATATTAAAAGCTGTTTCACCAAATCCATAACCGTCAGGCCGGGGTTCCTCTGCTAGGCAACCAATCAGGAGGTCTAATTTCTCAATGTCGTCGTCATACAGTTCCTTAAGCAGGCTGGAATGTTTTATGTTTGGTGTAAGCTTTTCAAAGGACTCCACAGGAGGAAGGTTTGTTAATCGTCTGAACTCATTATATCGTGGAATGCCACGTTCTCTATCGCGTAAAATGTCGATGGTTGCTAGGTCAATAGTCTGAAACGAAAGAGATACCTTTTTCCTAAGAAATTGTTTTTCTTCATTACGTTGATCTTTTCCTCCACGGATACCTACAGCCCCGGACAAAACTGTTGAGACAATTCCATGTATTATTTCAATTTTGCGCCATGCTGCAATCTCCTCTAAACTGAACAAAGTCGCCCCCTCCCGGCCCCCTTTTTAAAGTTGTCTTGGTCTAACAGCTCACGTGTGCATTTCTGGTGTTTTATTGGAATAGTGGAGGGGGGAAACGGTGCATCAGCTTGCGACGGTAAGCGTTTTTGTCAGGGCGAGTGCAAAAATATGTTTTTGTAATGTGTCTCAACAGGTTTTGTCTGAGGTTAAAGCACTACAAAACAAGCTATTAAATTTCTCTGCCTCTGACTAAGGACAGCCTCTGCGTAGGATGAAAGTGCTGCTGATGACACACCACAGCGGTTCTACGGTTGTCCGATTTATTTTATTAATCACTCTCTTCGGCCTGATAGAATTTTCCTGGATAATTTTACGATACTGTGTTGGGGTTCTTTGCCAGATTGCTTGTGGTGTAGTCAATAGAAGGTTAGATGAGAAATGTGACACAAGGAGAGTTTACAGCGATAGCTTTAGATATCTCCATCACACCCCACAGGGTCAGATTAGATAAAAGCATTGCTAGAGGGAAATGGCTACGAAATGTAACTATTTTCAAATGTTTGGGCCAAGGGTAACTGCTTTCTTCTACTAACTACCGGATGGGAATCGAGCCCGGACCCGAAGCTCCACAGAAAAGTATCCAGCCAATTAAGCTAGATGAGTGATCATGGAGGTAGCCCCCTCCCCCTCCCCTTACCATACTAGTTTTCTCACCTCTCCGTTCTGTTGATGCCTTGGTAACTTGAGGTTCATCAAGGCCTTTGGGTAGTTATGAAGAGTAAGCGCACCTGGATGCTCAACCCCGAATGTGTATACAACGTCATCCACACTGTGTTTCTTCAAGATATCCCTAGCTCCTTTGAAAGAGTATTCGGGGAGAGAATATGACTTTCCAGTTTTTTGCCCAGTTTCAACCGAGCGCATGTACAGATCGTCTGGTAACAACGGATGCATGCGGTACACTGATACAAATTCTTCAGTAAGAGAGAAAGGGACGCCGTAAAAATTACTAGGATAGCCAACAAGTGGCTTCAATACCGCACCGCTCGCCCCAATACTTATATTGTGTGCCGCAAGCCAATCAAAAACCTCTTTCCCTGGGATTAGGCCAAAGTTCACATATACCCCAGCGCGCAGAGCACTGTTGTTTAGAATGGCTGGTGTCCATTCCACTGTGTGAATTTTCTGAATAGTGGCTGTGTTGATTAACCTGTATAGCGAAAAACAAAAGAGCGTAATCAAATTACTTAATCTACAAAATGACTGTAAACCAATGAGCTAGCGAGCTGTACGCAAGGCGCGGAAAAGAGCTCTCAGGGGTTTTACAACGGTCTGACATCGATACTGAGAACATTGCTGCGGATGGGCTCCCTGTTTCGATTTTTTCCCGCCTTTAGAGGTCTTGTGGCCTAGTCTTTCGTTCTTCCTTATTATGTTTTTTGACAAGAGTTTGCAGCTTCGGCATTCACTCGAAGTAACGACGTAACTTGATCGATTTCGACGCATTGACGACTGCATTGTTTTAACGCTGTTAGTGAAGTGGCACGAATTAGATGTTGTAGCCTTCTCTAACAGTATTGGAAATAAAGGTCTGTATACAAGAGTGAATTCGCCGTTACAAAAACTATGGAGTGGTTTACATGTCACTTCAGTTTTTTGAACTTATTTTTCAAAAAATTTAATCAATTAACTTTCGGTATTTATTCAGGCCCTGCATGCCAAATCCTTAGTACTTTTTGTTAAGTTGAACTTCGGCAGCTCATTAAGCCTAGTGCCAAAAGACTGCCAAGCTTATTCATGCCTAATATGGTTAATTCACGCGTGGTTCTTTTCATTTAACATTCAGTTACCTGGCTATGTCATACAATTGCTGGTCTGACCAATCAGGGTGGAACTTCAGCAGCATATCACAAATAGCGTTGTGTTCTCTTGTGAATATGTTGTGCATGAGACTCAGACCGATCCACCAGTTGTTGCTAAAACCTTTAGAAGAAGTCAAAGATTCATTTCTTCACAAGGAACAGTCATTCTATTATTAACCTATTGAAATTAGGGAACGAAATGCCCAGTGTGTGGCAGGATACCCAAAGTTGCCTTGCTGGGTGGACTCTAACTCACCTGGGAGCGGGAGA
>NC_133204.1:39907322-39919822 GCF_958299795.1 Porites lutea
TTGTGAAAAAGCAAAAGCAGACACGCGAACGCCCAACTGAAGGCCGGGACGCGACATTCGTTATAACAGAAATGGCAGTTTTCACACTAGAGAAGGATTATTCGTGTGAGACGGGTTATCCGTTTGATGATTCGCGTCAGATAGGTAATACGTGTTAATTTGAAAATGGAATAGTCAGTAATTTTGAATGAAAAATCCGCCTGACTTTTGACGACGGGATCATCCTTTCCACATAGCCTGTGTACAGCCGCCCCCTCCCCTCAGAAAAAATCGGGGAAGAGGTGTCTGTGGGGAGGACGCAACTGTACACAGGTTAGTCTCAGACGGATGATCCATTTCTAGCTCTAGTGTGAAACTGAACGGCCAATAACAAAATTCCCGTGTCCAGTGTTTTTAATAATAGCGAAGGACTGTACGGAAAGACTGTCTGCTGTTGCCTTGTCCGTAGGCCGCATTATTCCGCGCGGCTAATGCATTTCGGGTCACTTGGTCCGAGCGAGTTCGCCACCGAAATGCCTTGACCGAGATTGCGTGGGAAGACGTCGTACAGGGACTAGGCTTGACAATGTCTACCGTAGCGTCAGAGAAAAACAGGGAAATGTTGTTTGTCGGCAACGTGTTTTACAAACAGTGACTTCTGTGCTTGTTGTTTCACTAGTGTTTCGAGGGCACGACCTCCGGAAAATTGCAAATATTAATCCCCAGCAAGAAGCCACACTTTCGCTATGGAAAAAATTAGTTCCCCGAGAGAGCGCCGGAAATGGAGCCTAGGTCTTGGTTAACTCCTAAAAGGCGCTTCGCCTAACGTGCGTACGGAGTCACACTAGCCGGGAAATAAAAAACGCAACCATAAGTGAGTTTAGTACCTTCCTTAAAAGTAGCAAATCCAGGGAACACTTTCTTTTACGGTTAACTCTTTTTTACCCTCTTTACGGCTAACGGTTAAAATTTTTCAATTTTTACGGCTATCGGCTAAATTTTTGGCCCTTTTACGCCTATCGGTTAACCCCATTGAGACCCTCTGATTAGGACGATACCCTCAATTTCATTACCCTGTTTAGGACAAAAAGCAAACTGCACGCCGTCTTGTTTTAATTTATTGGCAATTGTACTTGGAGTACAAATAAAATTCATCTAGGACATCAAATCAATCGTGCAGGCAATGCCCTTTTGACAGACTCATATTAAATTATATACCCTGTTTAGGACTGAGAGCTTAAAAACTATACCCCGTCCAGCGGCACATCCCCGTATGGGCCATATAAAGGAGTACCCCCCGGTTTAGTTAGTAGAACATTCTGTCGGCCGTAGTTGGTAATAATTTTGTTCCCGTTGGTTACTTAGCTGTCTAGATGTACTCTACTCATTAAAAATGGTCATTATTGAAGTCAGTTGTGGAACTATTAAAGGTGACAAGGGTAACAAAAAATATAGATTTTGATGGTGAACTAAAATCAATAAGAGAACAGTATACCTTAAATATCATGTCGCCTAAAATTAAAGCCCATGATAGAGCTTTTGTTGAGCCCTGCTAAAGGCGGGAGACACTTTGAGGACTTTTTGTGTGAACAAAACATTTTAACAATAGTGACCGAATCTGTGTCAATTACATTTGCTGTTCATCGAATTTAGTTGTTGCTTAACCTGTACTAAAACCATAATACCTCAGGGGCACCCAAGGACTGTTTTCTGTAAAATGTCTGTTCGGAGAAGCAAATATTGCCTAGGATTTTCTATTACTCGAGGGCGGCTAAAAATTTCCAGATAACCGTTCTATTCGCCGTACAATTTTCGAAGCTCTCAGTCTAATAAATACCTTACGAGTTTCGGAAGTTTAATTTTTCACATTTCACTCCCCAGGTTACGCTATTTTTCGTAGAAAAAAACAGAAGCCTAAAATTTCCGGATTCAAAGCCCTTGTAATTTCGAAAAGACTCGACAAGTTCCCCTAGCATGACCTAACAGGTACAAATTTTATAGCGCCGCTCAGAATGCATTTCTAGAGATCCTGAAAAGTACTCTGGATAGCCTAAAAAGTGTTTTTCATGTATGTAGGAGGAAGCCGTCGTTGGGTGCCTCTGATAACTTCTTACTGAGGGATATTAATTACATTCAAAATGCAAATCTTTGATAATCCTGAGTTACATGTCCGAGTACTTTTCCAGGAAATTAACGGCTTTGAAAAATAAGCAAATTTGGAGCTACAATTTCTTTTTCAAGGTTATCTGAGTGTTTTAATGTTTAAAAGTATTGGCTGTCATCTACTTGTTATTAGCACGATGTCGGTGGAAGTCGACTTTTCGTTTGATCAAGGACTAAAAAAGAAGTCAAATCATGGCTGAAATCAGCCAATAAACTGATTCGACGTAGAATCAGCGGTATTGTACTTTGCGTTGTCGTCTCTTAAGTGCGGGTGTGCTAAATCTTAAACAGTAGATATGTTTGCCATTTTTAACCGCGGCAGGATTAGCTCAGTTGGTAGAGCCGGCAGTTGAGCCGCCACTTGAGCCGGTTCGATTCTCGGGCCCGGACAAGTACTCAGGGTCTTAAAATAACAGAGAAATGAAGGTACTGCCCTGCAGTCGAGTAGACCTTTGCGTTGCTCGGATGACATTAGTATTTTCGTGCAAAATACATCGACATTCAAATAAAGTGTATTTTTTAAAAAAGAAAACACAGGCGCCAGTGTCGTTGTTTTCCCAAAACCATTTATAAATAATGGATTATTTATTCCTTGTTTTGGCAGACTCATTAGCCGTTGATGCCAATTAAGTGGCCTTTTAATTTTCTCGCTGTCCTGCAAACGAAAAAAAATAAAAAATAAAACCGGGTATTTGAAAACAATTGGTGTTATTGCTAATTGAAAAACCAGCCAATACTAGAAAAACTTATGATCGGCAGTGACAATTTTTCAGTTTGAAATTGCGTGAATTGCAAACACTGAAATTGCTCACTTTTACGTTTTGCAGTCAGCTGCAGCCAGGGTCACAGAGAGGCTAAACAGCGCACGACGGGTTAAAAATTGCGTTAACTGATTACAACATTTTAGGAAAACTGATTAATAAACTCATAGCGCCGGTAATTATTACGCACGGCTCACACCCTATAAAAACTGCATACAAATACGGCGCCAACAATTTAAACCTGTACCCGTTATCTTTGGTAATTATTATTAATCTCTATAAGTCAAATTCTCAAATGTAGGGCGAATAAAATAGTTTTTTAAAGTAGTGTTATAATTTCAAAAGATAAGAAATTGCGCGACGAAATATATCCAGAATTGCAATTACATATTTTGCACGGTTTTGTTGGTCTGATGGTGAAACGGACATATTTATGCAACTGGTAAATTATGTTTACACGAGTCACTGGACATGGAGAAGAGTAATAGGGCATCCATAAACAGACAAACAAACAAACAAACGCAAGAAAAAACAACCAGATCAGAAAAGACGAACAAGAGCAAAAACAGGTTTTTGAAAAGCTTAGCTTAATAGACGATTTGTGCCGAACGTAAAGGCACTCGCAATGATCTTAAACCGTAGAAAATTCAAGCTTTTCTTGTACTAATGGTCAAGCGCTTTTTAAAAGTCATTGAAAAGTGGACGAACAGGGAAAAAAGGAATTGAATCCACTGTCAAATGTTGCCGTGCAAACTTAAACCACCATCACTGCGTGGCAATGGAATTAGAAAAAAAAGGGGCAAAGATCTTACCACGAAACGTCCTACTCCATGTAATCAACAGTACAAGGCAGTGGAGTTTTGTTATAACGATAACGGTTGCATTAAGTTTCTAGCTAGCTTACCACTCTGAAAGCGCTCGTTAGTTCCTGTTTTGGACTGAAATGTACGAAAATGTTCAAAGTTGTATCAGTTAGTTGTCCTCGTGCGAATAACGTAGGTTTATTTAACTCTACTGATCTTCATTATTATCTTTTAGCATTTTAAATGACAAATTTTAACCATTTGTATTTGTTGGTAAGCGATCTGTCTTTTGTCTATTGCCATTTTAATCAGTGTTATAAAGATGTATAGTACCATACAAACAAACGTTACCCCGGATAAACAGTACTTTGACAAAAATGTACGACGCGCAAACTTGATAAATTCTTTTTATGCCTTTCGGTTTTGAACTGATTTTACCAATACACGAAGCCTTTCAAGTTAATTTCCTGGTACATCGTACATGTAAAGAGCTTCTTACCACATTTAAACATCACCAATTGGCCAAGTGGTTTTAGTTCTGAGACTGGCTTTTATATGTATATCTCAGTCTCATTGGAAGCGTGCCGGTCGCCTTCGCAATACTAAACTGTTAAGCTCCTCAAAATCTATCCCCTACCCTACGTCACACACCTATTTACCTTATATATGGGAGTTTCCCCATCCACCTCAAGGAACTTTGAAGTCTGATCTTGTGATCTTGCCAAATAGGATTTTGGGGCTGGTCGTTATTACCTTAGAGGGGAAGGGGGGGGGGGGGGGGTGGGGAGGGGAGAGGCGTTTTTAGAAAGCTTAGAAGATATTTCAGGCCGACTCTCCACTTCTTCAGTTTGTTTCAGAAACGATCTCCGCCATAAATTTTACATTTTGTGAAAGTGGCCCCCTACCTGATTGCTGTGGAAACTACCAATATTCTAGCTGCGAATTGTGCCGAAGTTCACCGTGGTCAACATACTTTATCTATGCAGTCGCTTTTATAAGATCGGTGTTTACTATTCATGACTGTCACATTAAACTTTTATGAAATTTATTTTCAATGACCCCCCAGGTAACAAACACCTTTCCGACAATGATCTTCAAACCAATCAAGATTTTTATAATGAACCCTTCAACAAAATGGCCGGCCCCCCTCACAGGTAATAAGCGACCGGCGGCTTTAATGTCTTTGTTGTAACTACGATCTAAGACATGATTAATTCGTAATGAGATATTTCAGGTAACCAAGATGTCACGTGATACGCAGTCAAATGGCTCATTCATTTATGCTCCTCAGTTTGAACAATGACCACCGGTCGACTGTAATGGTTCGTTCCCAGAATCCTCGTTACCTCCCTTATGCGAACATACAGAGGAACAGGGGGACTGTAGGACGGAAACATGGTTTTGTTACTCTCAAGGCGTGTAAAAATGTTCAGGACTAGCTTTTAGCCAAGTAGCGATCAGTAGCAAATGTTCCATGTTTTTCTCAACTTTTGCGAAAACAATGAATTTTGTATATCGGTAAATTTTTGAAAATTTCCACCACTGTTTTGCGCGTTTCTGGTACCTTTTCAGATCGAGCTGGATTAATATCTTCAACGAAAACGAAGTTAAAAGACTAAGATAGGCTACTGTTAGCTCAGTTTACGCTTACTATAAAGCTCGTTTTCTTTGAAAAGATATATCAGTGATATGTTGTCAATCACTTACTGCCCTAATCTTTGGTCAACAGATCTATGTTCGACACTAATACGTTCCTTCTGGCATTACACCTTTAACAATTAAGAACTTAAAAGAAATGGTGTTTTCTTGGTCAATGTAAGAAATTAATCTTTTTCAAAATGGTATTTTTGAGGAATAAACTTGCTCTTTACCATACGCCTTCTACATTGAACAATGCCATCTATTGAAAACTGACTTGTACGAGAACACTAATTCAAACGATTGTTAGCGTTAAAAAGTAAGCGTTCCTACATCAGAAATCTCCGCAAATTTATTTTAACTGGATAAAAGCTTTATTTTCAGCTATCAGAGCCTTTTAAAGACACTTTTTCCGGTTTTTGCGTCATGGTCGTTAACTACTTTTCACGCCGAGAATTCCTGGCGACACGTAAGACTCGTAATTTCACCCTACGTGTTGTTATTTAGGCGACGAGGAGTCCGCAAAGAAAACCTAAAAAGCTTGATAAATTCTACAACATATATCGTAAGATTGAGACCATAAAAGGACTTAGGGTGAAAGTTGGAGCCGTGCTAGGCTAGCCAAATAGAATCTAAAGGAAAACACATTAAAAAAAAAAGAGAAAACCGAGATAACTAGAAATAGAAAAAGAGAAAAGTGCGAAGAAATTATACTTAACTATGGCTAATACACACTGTACCACAGCGTATAACCTACCTTCCTTAAGTATAATCGTGACAAGCACGCACGCACACCCTTATTCAACACCTTTGGACTCACACCCAAACGATCTAAGAAGAATAATTTAAAATGATAATTAAGTGCGAACTCTTCATCGAGTCAACACACTCTGTTCAAAAGCAAACAAATCAGTATTTGACAGAAACATTGATTTCAAGGATAAAAATCCCACGGTTTGGTTTTTATCTTAAATCAAAGCTGTAACCAGATTGAAAGATGCGATTCAAATTCAGTTATAGTATTTTCTAGCCTATTTTATGAAAGTGCTGAAGGAGAGATTGACCAAAATGTTACAGTTTTGCTAAGAACTCATCCAAAGAGATACTAAAAACGAAAAACAACAAAAATAGGATTAAATAAATTTTCTAGCTGCGTTCTTGCATCGCTCGGACATGTAGTAACAACATAGATTTCTGCCATGATATTTATTCATTTAACTCTTCAGTCGGTATAACAGATGATGAGTGTTAAAAAAACTTTTTCAAATTAAGGCTTTGTTTTCTTGTTAAAATAATAACACATCGGTTATGAAATTCGGTACAATTAAGATCAGGAACATAATTTTTTATTTATTTATTTTTTATTTATTTTTTTCAGTCTTACGATATGAAGCAAAGAAAAAACAAAAACAAAACACAAAAATGAGAGGATTCCACAACCAACGAATTAAACTAAACAATCAGACTCTCTTATGACAAATAAACCCAAAAAGCAAAGCAAAAATAAAAAAAAACCCTGCCTGTCCTATCATCACAAAGTACCAGTTTTACTTTAGTGACAACGCCGAAGGAACAGCTGACTTGTCATATATTTTCTCTTTAAAAGTATGGCCATGTCTCTTGTCGCAACATAAACCTGGTTGAAAAACAAACTCACTGTGTAAATGAGCAAGTTTCCTTCCGTTATTGGACTTGTTAATGACATTTTAAAGGATATTAACTTAATAATACGCATTTTTGTTTACATTTATAGGGCTTAACTTGAAATTAAAGACTACTATAACTTAATGATATTTCTCCTTGCCAGGATACAGGACCGGAATTGTTCACCCTAAACGGTAGCGCAGCTATGAATTTGCCAGAGGAACGCACTGTTTTCTAAATATATACACCTTCCCTGGTCTCCTGAATCGTTTTCACGCGGATGGCTTGATTAAATTTAGTGTGCGTTGTTTATGCATGGTAAGATAAACATCTTTATTATATAGATACTGATGAAATACCAGGATTTTTCCTTTTACTAAAAGTCATATCTTCATCGCGCGAAGTGAAGATACTATTTTTTATCTTTCACGTGTGAGGATATTGGTGTCGCCATGGTTACTAACATAATTTTTCTCTTCTTCATTTGAATTTTTACCTTTTGGAACAGAAAATATAAGTATTATTGTCTTTATTTCTCCTTTATAACTTTATATCCGAGTTTCATAACATTTTTGTGACAGGCATTTTGCGATAGGTGATCACTTTAATTGCACTATTTTGCTGTTTCGAAAATGAATTTAAAAAAATTGTGTTTTATGTAAGAATTTCATCAGTCTCTATAAAATAAACAGAACATTACATGGCCCCTTGGGGATAAGAGTTTTATCTTCGCGTGCTGAAAGTATCTCTCACGAGTGAGCGAAGCGAACAAGTGAGAGATACTTTCAGCATTCAAAATAAAATTCGTATCCCCGCGCGGCCGTGTAATATCCTCTATTTCTTGGAAGGAGGATCGTGCTTTCGTGTGCTTTGATGGTTCCTTAGTAAGTGAAGAACGCGTTCTTCATTTGTGATTTAGTTTTTACAGTTGACCTGATAATCGGCCTACAAAAATGTTGTGTAATTGTGGTAACTGAATTCGGCAGGCTATCTTGTCGATTTGGCAATGATCTGACACAAAAAGCATCGGCCAAAGAATTGACCTCTGAGGAACAACAAAATGTACGCTTGCTTGATTTGACATCTGGTCATCTATTTGAACAAAGTGGGAACGATTACTTAGGTAGCTGGTCGATCACCTGAGAAAGGTCTTAAAGAAAAAATGGAAAAGAGCCTTGTTATCAGACGAGTTTTTTTATACCGAATCATTTGGAATACCTTTAAAAAGTTGGCGAGAACTATCACTGCAACTTCACCTTTTTTCACTGCTCGGAGTAGATCGTCACGTATACCCACAAAAAACAGTGTAAGTAGAGTGCTCTTTAGGGAATCAACATATTATTAGTATGTTTGAGAGTAGCTACATGTTCACAATAATTGCACCCACGTGAAAGCTGCCGGATAGAAATTAAATTTTGCCATTGGACTTTTACCAATGTAGTGATAACGAAAGGAAATAATATAAGTGTATATTTTTATTACATTTTAATTGTTGTTAACCGTCCATTACAACGTCAAATATCACGGTTCAATGATATATTAAAGCAATTTAAACTCAATTGAATTTGTATCCAGTCACAAGTAAACTACGTCTCATGAATTCTGCACCTCGAGAGATTAATTTAGACACTCGGAATCCCTTGGTTATTAATTTTCAATAAACTTGCTTTCCAACATTCACTTTAAAGCTGGCTTCCTACGGTATCTATTTTTTGAAGATTATTACAGAAACGCTGGACGCAACAAGGGATCCTATATCCTTAATGCTAAGGCAATCATTTATTCCATACAAAAAAGGCATTAGTAACTGTCCTCATGGCTTTGTCTAGTCCTGGCACGTTATCAAAGTTACGCAGCAGAACTTTCTTCAAGGTGGAGTCTTCAACCCATTTCAATCCTTCTTTGGTGTAGTACTCTTCTTTGTAATCAATCGTCAAAAATCTGAGAAAACACAAAATGATACAGAGCTAGCTGGGTAAACTTTTTCATCGATGGGTAATCGCGACTCTCCTGATAGCAACAAATTATCTTGGGCTAAATGCCTGACATAGAAAAGGCAGGAGTTATCATTACTTTAAAACTTCGAGATATTTCGGCCGTATTGAGGGGTAATTATGATTAAGAGCTTTCTCTCGAAAAAAATATAAGTGCATTTAAAGAGGTCTGTCTCGCAGGTTAGGTTTAATTGTCGGTAAGGCCATTGAAGTGAAATATCCCCAGCAGTAAGTGCAAGATAGCATAGAATGCCATCTGCATAATTGACGACAATCTGTGTTGGTATTTGCTAATCTATTCAGAAAGTCTAACTCATATTGAGAAAACTCTAAACACCTGTTTACTTTCTCTCCGAAACGGAGATGTACACATATAACCGGTTAGTCTCCTGATAAGCTTAGAGGCACCTTGTTGTGGTGGGAGACTATCTAATATTTGACTGCTAATCATTCCTTTCATAACTTAATTTTCAATGCCCTCCAATGACCACGACCTTATAGAAACATATTTGATTGAACGAAATCTTGGCTGGGAAGGAAAAGAACACAGAAAAACGAAAAACAAGTATTTTAACCAGAAGTTTAAAATAGAATTATTACATTAATTCAAATCGTACCTATCGGTTCTGAGCCGGCGGTTGGCCATGCACAAGAAGAGATGAAACGGTGTATCACCAAACCCGAATCCCTCGGGACGAGCCTCCGCTAAGGAGCCAATCAGGAGGTCCACATCTTCGATTTTACCATTATACGCTTGTCTGAGTTCTGCTGCAGTCGCTGTGTCATTCGTTAGCTTCTCAAAAGTGTCTGGTACTGTTAAGTTAAGCAGGCGTCTAAATTGGTTGTACCGTGGAACTCCTCTCTCACGATCTCTTAAAATGTCAATGGTCGCTAAATCGACAAGCTGAAAGAAAATTTATAAGCAGGGTTAAATTAGGTACGAGGTCATTGACGTTATCATAACATCAAAGTTTGATTGACACTGTCAGTTACTGGTCAAGATAAGTTTTTGTTCCTCCATTTTACTCTGTTGACTTCGAGACCGTTCTGTCTATTTGCGACAGTTTGAGGAGCTAATAAGCAACCAAAACTCAGGGGCACCCAACGTCAATCTTCGGAAAATATCTGTTCGGAAGACGATTTGAGATCTAGAATTTTCGGAACATTTGTTGTAAAATGTCCTAGTTGCCTGCCTAGTTTTCAGTTAATAATAAATCCAAGGCTGTTCTGTCAAGGAGCAGAAAATTAGTCTGAGAAAACAGGAGACGCCATCACTGGTTTCCCTAGGAAATGACGGGTGAGAACCGAATGCAGAAATTCCACACTGATGACGTATGATTTCCAACGTCTGGGAAGCACTTCTTATTGGTATAAAGCAAATTTCGGATCTGTGCACGTTCCTCGGACGTCATTTCGCGGAGAAACCAGTGGCGGCGTCGCTTAATATCGGCTGTTTTCTCCGACTAGCTAAATATTAGCATTGCAGTTTACTGCGTTTTTATGGACCACGACTACGACGTTTCGTTCTACTGAATAAAAGCTATAAAAGAACAGAACCCACATTAACTGGCATTTTCACCTCACGCTTGATTCGTAATGCGCAATTACTTGCGTTTCAGTTACCTCTCCTCCTTGGTACTTTGGTATTTTAAGTTTCATCAGTTCGTTGGGATAGTTGTGTAAAACAAGCTGACCCGCTTTTTCCACTCCGAAAGTGTAGAGAATGTCGTCTAACTCGTTCTCATCGAACACTTTTCGTGCATTTCCAAAAGAGTATTTCGGCAGGCTGTATTTCTTTCCTTTTAATTGACCTGAGGGAACGATTTTTCATATAAAGAGAAAGATAGAGGCGTTACAAAATTATGTAGCGGTCTTAAATTTATATATAATTATAACATTTTAGCCAGCTGGGCATCTTAGAAAGGGATTTATTCAAAAAATCATCGATCCTATTTACAAATCGTAGTTGGCTTTTTTCAGCCAGAATGCAAACGAGCCGGTTTACAAACTTAACGCCACATTTAAAACAGTTTTTAATTTGAGCATCCTTGAAGAACCTAGAAGAAGCTTTAGAGGTAGGAATATTCCCAGCAAAATCACTGCATTCTTTTTTTGCAACCCAGAGAAGCATTTGGACCATTTGAATTCCTTGCTTTTGATTGGCCAGAAAAACATTACATATCTTAAGTTACACCGTTACTGCGTGGGAGTTACGGCAGCGGAACGTGTTTTGCCACGTATTTATTTAACCCTTTCACTGCCAGAGCGCTTGATGGAGTTTTGTAAGGTGACTCTAACTTTTGCGTCTGTGGACGAAATCCTATGATATGACCATTCAAATGAAAGCTCTCTGCCTGTACTTTCACATGATGCTATTTGTTTGTCAAAATTTTAGAAGGTGAAATTTGGATTTTGGTCGAAATTTGCCTTTGGCCACATTTGGCAGTGAAAGGGTTAAAAGGCAACAGTATATTTAAAGGCATCACTTTTACCTGTTTTCATTCGGCGAATATTAAGATAATCAGGTAATAACGAATGCATTCGGTAAACAGCCACGAATTCTTCAGTCAAGGAAAATGGAACACCTCTGTAGTCGGGCGGGTTCTTTTGATGCGATGGAAAACTGTTCGATCCAAGAGTAATATTCATTTCTTTAAGCATTTTTATCACTCGAGGACTCAGCTTGCCGTACCACTGTCCTATCAGTGACTCGTTAATGAAATCCGTATTCAGTATTGCACCAGTCCATTCCAGAGTATGAATCTGGACAATCTGAGCCGTGTTAATGAGCCTGTCATATAGATGGTATTTTATATGCAATCAGTAAAGGCTGGTCTCAGGGTGCGTTCTTAAATTAGAGAGCTTAAGCAAAGACGTTTTTGGACGACGCACGTCGACCGAAAGTGTGCCAAATAAGTATCTTTACCATTCGATGCAAATGTTTTCTTCCTTTTCATTGGCTGAAAGTCTACCACGTGACCTGCAAATAACTGCCTACAAATAATGGTCTGCTCATGCGCAATGTCGTCCAACTGTGTATGGCTGCAAATAATGTTCTGCTTATGCGTAAACGAAACCACGCGTGATACGTTCTTGCGTGAAAAAAGGCAGATCGCTTCGCTTCCCGAAGATATTCATTAAAAAACAAACTTGGAGATCGAATGATAAAACAATTATTGAACTCGGTTATCACAAAATATCGTGATTTGCCAGTGTCTCGCACGTCAATTATTTGTCTCATCCTTCGGCTTCGGCAAATAATTGATCTGCTCGCCACTGACAAATCACGATATTTTGCTCAACCTCGTCCAATACTTGTTAATTACTCGTATACAGACGATTTGCGCGAAAATATGGGCAACAATGCAAAACATCCATTTGCGGCTGACGTGCGTCGCTAAAAACTTGTAATCCCTCTTATCCCATTGCTAACGTGCACTTAAGGACTATCATATACTGTTACGTGTGGGAGAATGGGTACAAGCTTTGGGCGCTGTGATTTCTGGGGTAGTTTGGGA